>NW_024426552.1:36285988-36287463 GCF_017311325.1 Ursus maritimus
TATAGTCTCTAGTTTAAAATCCAATCTATCTGATATGAGAATTGCTACCCCAGCTTTCTTTTGAGGTCCATTTGCGTGAAAGATGGTACTCCATCCCCTTACTCTCAGTCTGAATGCATCTTTGGGTTCGAAATGAGTCTCTTGTAGACAGCAAATGGATGGGTCATTTCTTTTTATCCAATCTGCAACCCTGTGGCGTTTATGGGAGCGTTTAATCCATTTACATTGACACTAAGAACTGAGAGATAGGATTTTAATGATGCCATGTTGCCAGTAAAGTCTTTGTTTGTATCGGTTGTGACTTTCTGTTCTGTATCACTCTTGGGGCCTTTTTACCTTTATAGAACCCCCCGTAATATCTCCTGTAGGGCTGGTTTTGTGGTTACGAAATGGGTTAATGACTGGCGATTCTGGAATGTCTTTACTTCTCCATCAATTCTGAATGACAGCCTTGCTGGATAAAGGATCCTTGGCTGCATGTTTTTCTCTGAAAGAGCTTTAAAAATGCCCGCCCAACCCTTTCTCTCATTCCAGGTCTGTGTAGACAAGTCTGACGTAATTCTGATGCCTTTGCCTTGGTACGTGAGAAATTTCTTTGCCCTGGCCACTTTCAATACTGTATCCTTGGGTCTAATATTTGCGAAATGCACTATGACTTGACATGGCGTAGGTTTGTCGTGGTTGAGCTTGGGAGGGGTCCTCTCTGCCTCTTGGACATGAATGTTTGTTTCCCTCGCTAGATTAGGGAAGTTTTCAGCTACAATTTGTTCAAATATCTCTTCTAGACCTCTGTTTTTCTCCACCCCCTCGGGGATGCCAATGATTCTGACATTGGATTGTTTCATTGAGTCTGTGCTTTCAAACATAACCTACATTCGTGGGCGTGGATTTTTTTAAGACCAGGTTCTATTTTCGTTTTTTTCTCTATTAACCCATCCTTCAGTTCACTAATACGTTCCTCTGCTTCGGTGACCCTGGCTGTCAGAGCCTCTAGTTTTGCCTGCATTTGGGTCATAGAATTTTTAATTTCTGTCAGATTCGTTCTCATTTCTGTCCTTAGGGATTCTATATTCTCAGTAACCTTTTCATTAATACTTTTTTCAATTCTACTCATCATTTTGACCATCGTTACTCTGAATTCCATTTCTGATAATTTGGTTACATCCATATCCATTATTTCTGTGGCAGAGGCCACAGACTCACTGTCTTTTCTTTGCTGGGGGGGGCTTCTCCTTCTTGTCATTCTGATGAGGAGAGGTTGCGGGGTATCCAGAGCCCAAAATTATTGACTGGGTCCCAGGCCGTGCCCCTTGTTTTATAGGGATCTTAGGGATGTGGGCTTCTTCTTTAAAGATTTTATTTATTTATTTATGTGGCAGCCAACCAGCGAGAGAGGGAACAGAAGCAGGGGAGTGGGAGAGGAAGAAGCAGGCTCCCAGCGGAGGAGCCCAATGAGGGACTCCTTTCCGGAACGC
>NW_024426552.1:36288093-36310449 GCF_017311325.1 Ursus maritimus
TTATCTTCCGATATCTGTGCACAGTTTCACGGCTCCCCGCTTCGTACCTCAATACTCAGCGCCGGAGATGTTCATTTGTAGAGATTCAGATGTATCTTCCTGTGTCTCAGGCTGGTTCCGTGGTTGTTTAGGCTGGTCTGGTACCTATCCAGCTCGACTCGGGACCAGCTGAAAAAGGTGTCTCCTACTCCTCCGCCATCTTAACTCCTCCTCCAGAACTTAACTGTCTTTACAACTTAAACTTTAAGAAATTTATAAGCAAAATTATATGCATGTTCGTATACATCCACACAAATTATTAAAACTCTAAACATTTAAATTTATTAAAGTGATAAATATTAAATAATGGTACCACTTATTTTTAAATTCTGTGCATTTATGTGGAATCTTTGATTAGGTGCTTTCAAACATTTTAAATATATTTGGAATGCTGTAGCAGAAAATGACATTTCATAGAGTTGGTAGCCAACCAAAAATCTGAAATACCCATGTAGTTACTTCAATCTAGTTTTACTTTTTTTGTGAAAATGTGATGATCAATATGATTTAATGTCAATTTTATGTAGAACATCAGTATTAAATCCCAATTACTCACAAAGTTTGAGATCTCTTCTCTTCCTTAAGAGATGTGAGAAATAAGTTGGTAGAATTATAATGATGCTTTACATTATATGTGAATGGCTATCTGAGGCAGAGTAAATCACTTTCACCTATGTCTCCATTCCCCCCAGTAAGGTGGGAAACTAATATTTTTCAAAGAAGCTTACCAAGCTTTCCTTGAGATGAAAAAAGTACTATGAATACAGCACATACTCAATAAATATTTTGGGTTGAGAGAGCAAAGACACATCAAAGCAGTAGAGCTCTATGATTTTGCATATTTTTTCAAATTATTAGAAAGAATAAAAGATACCATATACTTATATGTATTTACCTTTATATTTACATTATTTTGTATTTAGAGATAAACACACACATGTATACATATACCCTGTGTTTAATTAACTTGGCACTGCTTCGTTACCAATGAGAGCATGTTCTTGGGTTTGATAATTAATGATAAAAAAAAAAGGGTATTACACAAGGATGCTGTAAATGAGTTAAGAGGGAAGCCAAATTAAAACATGTTTGTTTGTGATGTTTCCTCTCCTTAAACTGAAAAACATCTATTTGTAAGGTAGTATACAAGGATGACATAAAATTGGCAAAAGATTGATATATTCTTAAAAAAAATACATTTATTTTTTAAAGATTTTATTTATTTATTTGACAGGGAAAAAGAGCACAAGCAGGGGGAGTGACAGGCAGAGGGAGAGGGGGAGCCCCATGTGGGGCTCCATCCCAGGACCCTGGGATCATGACCTGAGCCGAAGGCAGACGCTTAACCGACTGAGCCACCCAGGTGCCCCCCCAAAAGCAATTATTTAAACACTGAAAGATGCAGAAGTCTTTTTTTTTTTTTAAAGATTTTATTTATTTATTCGACAGAGATAGAGACAGCCAGCGAGAGAGGGAACACAAGCAGGGGGAGTGGGAGAGGAAGAAGCAGGCTCATAGCGGAGGAGCCTGATGTGGGGCTCGATCCCATAACGCCGGGATCACGCCCTGAGCCGAAGGCAGACGCTTAACCGCTGTGCCACCCAGGCGCCCCAAGATGCAGAAGTCTTAACAAGAGAGAATGAGAGAAAGGTAACCAAGGCTTTAGGACTCAATAAAGTGCCCATCAGAATGAAATTTTGTTGAGAGTGGTTTCAGGTAAAGAGTGCACATGGAGTAAGTAATGAGTAGATGCACTGAATGACAAGAAATATTATTGAGGTATAACGTAGTACACCTAAGCAGTTTATTTGTTCTTCAGAAACCCTTAATCCACCTAGTTTCCTTGTAACCACTATTTCTTGCCACCTCAGTGAATGAAGTTCAGAGTGTTGTGGATTTCAGGTCTTGCAAAGGAAAACAAAATTGCTCAATTAGACTCTTGAGAAAGGCTTCATTTGTCCTTGTGAATTACTTTGGTCATTGGCCACTGTTAAGGAGGAAAAATGGAAGGGAACAAGGTATCATGCTCTGTGAACAGGTCAGATTAAGCTAGCCAGATGGGTTCATGGTGTCATACATATTGTAGAAAAAAGAAAAAGAAAAAAAGCTTTGATAGCTGATAACTTAATTATCTGCCACTATCAGTTTGGAAGGGCTTTTAAACATGTCCAAAACGTCTACCAAATTTTCAGCAGGAGTGATAGCAGATTTTTAAGTAAGGATAAAAATGCAGCAGCCTTTCTAGAATAAAACTCTGACAGACTATGATGAATTACCTTATTATAGTTGCTCGCATGACAAATGTACTTGATCAGTGTTTCTTTCTGGGAATAGTTGAGCTTATCCAGAGGCAAAAGTTGAAAGGAAATGAAAGCTAACTAGTAATCCTAAGTGTAATATATCAACGTTTCTATGAAAGTATTCAAGAAAATCTTATCAATTACTGTTTATGTCAACAGAAAGTACTTCCTCTATTCCCTCATGATATAACCTCTTTTTGGGGATTTAAGTGACTTTTTAGTCTTAGGGAATATAGATCACAGGGAAGTTTTAGTTTTGTTTTGTTTTTATTTGTTTGTTTCTTTTCTTATGTTTTCTTTTTTAAGTTATCCCACTTCAGACATGTTCCTAGTCCAAGTTTGGTATGATACAGTAGCCACACATATTTAACTATATCCCTAATGCAACATGTTTATTGATTCAAATATTTTACTATGGAAAAAATGAGCAATTGGGAAAAACAGTGGAATTAAGAAAACTGAGTACATTGCTAAAATATGTAAATCACTGAGTAATAAATTTCTTAAGTTTATGCATTTAAAGGAACAGTCATTTCAAAATATTTCTGCATTTGCATAATCTTGCTGCTAGTAGAAAGCATGATCAGGAAACTAAAGAAATTTCCAAAATAGTAGCATTAATTTTTATGATACTATTTAAGGACAGGTTGTACATATATCTACTGGGTTTCACAATTTTACATGAAAAACCATATAAAGCTAAGATGTTTTTGTCAGTATTTAGAAATTAATGGTAGAAGGTTAGGTTTCATTGTTTTGTATATTTCTTTTCTTTGTTTCATGTTCTAGATCATGGTGACATCATTCTTTCTTTGAAGAAATTGTATTTTCTGAGTAGTTTTTTTTCACTTTGCTGTTATACAATATCTTAATAGTCAAACACATGATTGCAGATTGCCAACATCCTTGTATATTTCTTTTCACATCTATTTGGATAATTGATCAGATCAAGTGATAATTAAGTTGATCCTTAATGTTCTACCACTTCTGCCTTCAGAAAAAGTGTGATGTGTCCAGATGGTGCATGGTGATCTAGCTAAGAAACTGTCACAACTACCTGGTCAATATACATGCTCATTGAGGCTTAGTTTTTGCAATATTATGTACATAAGTAACAAATGAATGCCTGCATTCTGCAGTCTACAAACACATCATCTCTCCTTTATTTTTCTAATTTTCTTAGTGTATACTATGTTCGCGCAGAACGTATTACATGTGAATGAGAACTGAGCAGTGATTTTTCACAAACTTCTGTTTGTAACCCATCAATGAGTCATATTATCAGTTGAGATGTTTATGGCAAATATTAAAAAATAGAGAATGAATTCTACACAAATATGTGAATGAATAATGCTCTATCAGACTTTCATTTTAGTTAAATGTATGCATGCATGTATTCATACAGGCAAATATGTCATAGGGTCATATCACACAATGCATTCATTTACTGTGGGCTGCAAAGACTTTGTAAAAGATCCTGGTATGGATTAGAAGAAGAAATGATTAATACAGTAACAGCAAGTAAACTGAACCTGCATATCACAAGGCAAAGGCCTAAGAAGAGGGTTCATCCCTGTTGGTTATTAGAACCACATGAGGTGTTTTTGAACATACAGATGAATAATCTCTAATCAGAAGAATTAAATCCCAAAAGCTGGTATAGGGACATGTCCATGTGTTTTATTTTTGTTTTTAGAGCTCTCTAGGTGATTAGAATATGTAGACAAGTTATAGAACCTTTGTCATAGAGTGGCAATCATGATGATTTCATTTTTTTTTTTAATTTATTTTATTCGACAGAGATAGAGACAGCCAGCGAGAGAGGGAACACAAGCAGGGGGAGTGGGAGAGGAAGAAGCAGGCTCATAGCGGAGGAGCCTGATGTGGGGCTCGATCCCATAACGCCGGGATCACGCCCTGAGCCGAAGGCAGACGCTTAACCGCTGTGCCACCCAGGCGCCCCTGATGATTTCATTTTTAAATTTTCTTTTTGCTTTCATTTGGTGATTTTTGATATTATAGGATTTGAGAATATTTAAGTTGACAACTAAAAATTAATAAATTTAAAGGACACTTGGAGCATACAAAAGTTGTTTAAGGGATTTTTGCATATTACACATGTATTACATTCTATTCTGATACAAAATTTTGTTTGTTTACTAATGAGAGGAATAGCATAGAGACACATAGTATACAGTTAATTGATCAAGAGTATAAGTATTGGAAACAGTAAGGATGCAGTAAATGATTTTCCATCCTCTTTCAGTTAATTGTATGTTAGCTTTCATCAAACAATAATTTAAAATCTTTGGTATTTTTAGAGGTGCCTGGCTGGCTCAGTCAGAGGAACATCCAACTCTTAAACTTGAGGTCATGAGTGTGAGCCTCAGGTTAGGTGTAGAGATTACTTAAAAAAAAAAAAAGAAATAAAAGATTGAAACACACACACAAATCTTTGATGCTTTTATTTATCTCTCTATGTATTGTGTGTGTGCATGTATTTTAAGATCATAATTTCATCTTTTTTTCACTCAACGTTCAGCTTTCCTTTTACGACTCTTCAGTGCTTATATTCTCTTTTTCTTCTTTTACAGTCACATCTGCTCTATTTTTTAACTTGAGGTGAATGGCAAAATCTTTTTGTAATAATTATAAAATTTCTAACGTTAGTGCAGAGATGGGCGAAGGTTGAGGGCCACTCAAGAAGTAAACTGGGAAGTAAACATCCTCTAGCATTTGTCCCTCACCATCCTCGCTACCTGTTGTTTTGCACATCAGGTGGCTCAAGTTTGGAGAGAAGAGCAGCATATGCTAAGTGAACAAGTAGATTTGGACTTCAGTGTTCCTTTCACTTGATGCTGTTTGTTTTGTTCTGCTTAATTTAGCTGCTCTTTAGCTTGAAACTCTCAAAGTCAGTACAAAGTCAAATCCAGAGAAGACCTAAATGATATAAACAAGTTTGACCAGCCCAAATGATGTGAATAAGTTTGACATCTTTTTAGAATGTGTGAGCAGGACCAGGATACGCAAGGCTAACTTTCCAGCCTTAGTCCTGACCATTTTCAATAACAGTAGGTCAGACTTCAGCAGTGCATGTTGAAATATAAAATGAACACAGCACAAATTTGGAAATAAATAATTTCAAACATTGTATTTTAATTTGATGAAATTTTTCTGATAGCCTGCAGTCTTGGTCTTATGTTTTTGCGTTTATGCTAAGTATATTTTAATTGATATTTACTTCATGAAAGATGAATTGCCAAATTTCTACATGCATGTTGACATGGTTTCAATAATTGTACCATAATTCATCTCTTTTATTAAAAGTAAAATTATCCTTAAAGTGCTAAAAATATAATGTGTTGCCTAAGATTTCTTAAAATAACAGATCCAAGCAACAGATACACTATCACTAAAGCACTTTACCTTAAAACTCTTTGCCAGACAACTTATTCAAAACAAGTATAACAAACATTAACTATGGTAGAATGATAAATGTATCAAGGTAACCAAGGGGATTTTTTTCAAAGCTTGTATTTGAATTATGCTGTACAGTTATGGTTGTGAGTTTACTCATTGCTCTGAAAAAGACCTGTATCTACTTATTTTTTTAACAGAACAAGGTGGATAAAATATTTAAAGAATTCTTTACATTGAAACTCTATTAAAATACATATGATTTGTTACTTTACCAGTCTAGTTCTTCCAGTAGATAATATTCTCCTTCAAGGAATAGAATCTTAGTCAAAATATTTGTCTTCATAGCTCTAGGGCCTCCCATGGAGTTTAAATGAGTGAGTGGGAAAAAAAAAGAATTTAGTCCTTCGGGTTCCTCAGCATTATTGCATTTATGGATTTTTACTTATCACTAGCTTCTCATGATCCCAAATACATATTAAAAAAAGTTAATAAGTACATCTGTCTCTTAGGGATAATTTAACCAATACCCAATTTTACACTCATGACAACATCCAGATATGCAATTACAATTTTCTAGCACTTTTAAAAATTGCAGTTATTGTTTAGCTGAGTTAAAAATGTCTGCTGAATTTTGCCCTAGGTATGTATTTTTGCTCATTTTTACACAGTGAGACTTCATCAATTGTAATGATTTCTGTCATTTCTTACCATGTCCCAGTCTGAATGATCTTCGGAGATTATCTAATCCATCTGCTTCAATATGTAGATAAGGAAATAAAGTGCAAAGTGGTGAAATACTAGAGTTATCTTCATGGCCATTCCCAAGATAGACCTCCATGAGCATATATTGTTTCTTGTATGATATCCTTTTGCAGTTTATGACATATTATTTGAGTTGATACCCACAATATCATGAGTTGGTTAACTAAGCATTATTAGATTATTTCAAAATAGCTAGTACCAGTGGTCAGCAAAGTATGGCCTTTTACAGAAATTCAACTGATTTATGCTATGTTCTAAGTAATGTGTATTCCATAAAGAGAAAGCCAGTTTGACTGTGCATCAGGAAGTTTGCTAGCAAACCTTGTTCAAAAACAGAGAGTATGCTTTAAAAAGAAGGAATGATTTTCAACTTTTAGTTACTTGGAAAGATGGGTGTTGGGGTGACATTAAAGACCTCAATTCGAGTGAAAAGGAAAGGCTCTAGCTTGAAAGAATTCAAAAGAGAAAATAAAAACATGAGAACGGACCAAGGCTGGGAGACAGGTATCTCTTTATCTGAGATTGCAAGTTCAATGGGAATCAGGTAAATACAAAATGAAAATTTCTCTGGTCTCGTTTTGAACTTAATAAGAAGTGATTTAAGTTCAGTAGTTTAGGACTTGAGGGATTTTGATATTTGAGAGCAAATCAGCAATCGAGATGATGAACAGAGAGGATTTGCTGGGACAGCCACGGCGTTGATTCGGGAGAAGGACGAGGCACAGACAGGTTAGCTTGCGAAAGAGAGCGTGGGTGCAGGGGACCGCCAGGCGTGCCACCGCCAAGTGTGCGATCCCCCCCCAACAGCTGCAGCCTCACGTATTTATTGGCGATAAACAATCAAAGACAATCAAGGGGATGATCCATATTACATCCTAGTGAATAGTAGTACATCACGGGGAAGGTCACGGGATTAGATGATGTAATGTTCAGCAAGTGAGGCCTATTGTTAAACATGTTTCTTTGGACCCCGCGGGCTGTTGTCAAGAGCAATCAAGTTTCAGTTGGGGCAGCGTTCTGCCCTGAGCTAGCCGGGCGTTCCCGGCCGCTGTGCTGTGATGTTTATGCTAAAGCCCACAAGGTCACAAACATGTTTTCCTATTATATCCTTAGCATAAGCTCTCGGCCAGTGGCTGCTGCAAGAATTCTCTAAAGAGAAGTGAAGGGGCACCTGGGTGGCTTAGTTACATCTGTGTTCAGCTCAGGTCATGATCTCAGGGTCCTGGGATCAAGTCCCATATGGGGCTCTACGCCCAACAGGGAGTCTGCTGCTCCCTCTCGCTCTCCCTTTGTGCTCTCTCTTTCCCTCTCTCTCTCTCTCAAAACATTAATATAATCTTTAAAAATAAAGAGAAATGAAGAACCTGATTCTGAAAGGATATTGGGCATGCGCACATGTGCATTTCCCAGAAAGTGTAGCTAGCTATCACTGTCCAAATGAAGCCAAATTATTTTTATTTTAATTTTAACATTGAATGTATATGTCAGAAGTATGCTGTGAATATATTAAATCATATTTAAATAATTCTTTCATAAAGAATTCATTTCTTGGGGTGCCTGGGTGGCTCAGTCATTAAGTGTCTGCCTTCGGCTCAGGGCATGATCCTGGAGTCCTGGGTTCGAGCCCCGCATTGGGCTCCTCCACTGGGAGCTTGCTTCTTCCTCTCCCACTCCCCCTGCTTGTGTTCCCTCTCTCGCTAGCTGTCTTTCTCTCTGTCAAATAAATAAATAAATAAATAAGAATTCATTTCTTTTAAAAGAGAGCAAAAGGAATAATGATTTCCAAAGTAAAGTGAAAAGTCAATTGGACTGGGGATCAAGATCTGTATGACCCTATGCAAATCACTCAGCCTCTCTTTATGTTAGTGTTTCATATTTAATATGTTAGAATGTATCTAAAGTTTTTTTTTTCCAATCTAATATTTATGTATCCAAGTATCCAGGAACTAGGTGGGACGTATATATAAATCCTAGAAAGGGAAAATGGAAATCATCATGAACTACTGGCATGGGTTTCCATGAGTCAGGCAGTAGAGCATGTTGGAAACATAATGCCTGACGGTATCATTATCAGTATTGTGAGCCAAACAACATTGCAATTCATATCCTAGGAAGCTACTGTGGTCTGGCTTGGAAATTGATATACTATTTATCTTTTTTCAGTGACTGCATTTAAAGAAAATAAGTTGAGACACGATTAGATGGAATGTTTAAAGGATTTGAGTTACATCAATTGTTTTCAGCTTTTAAATGTTATATCTTATCTCTATAATATGAATTTAGTTGTGGTTTTCATCCATGAGGGCAGAGGAAGTCTATACAACGTTAAACATTATGGTTTGTTAGTAATCCTATATTTTCAAGAGGAACGTTATGGAATGTGTGACAATAATAAATACATCTACAATTAAAACCAGTCCACAGATAGTCTTCTGATTTTGGACAACAGGATGATACACTTAAAACCATATTGTGTCCTGTATGCAGTCTAGACATGCAGGCAATATTAAAATTAAAATACTCTATCCATGTAATGCCTCACTTCTAAAAAATGTGTAGTATTTAGCTTATTATGAAATAATGGAGAATCTTCTTATATTATAATCTCAGAGTGCCAATCTTCCTATAATTATGGTAATAATAATTTAGATTATGCCTTTTCAAAAGAATCTAGGACAGTCTATAAATAATAAACAAAAAATAAAGCAATCTGGGCTCACTGCCCAGATTATCACAAATATGTATAATGGAGCAAAGAAAATAAATACTTATAAGCACTGACTTCATGAGGAGGAAAATAAAGGAACGGTAATTGGTCAAAACCATGCTAGAAAATAATTATAGGCCTCTCATGGATCTTCTTTATAAGAGCTATGTGTATCTGTATCTAAGATTTTTTTTTTCTTTAGAATTCTTCAGTAGTCCCTTTGAGATAAATACAAAGGAAACAAAAAAAGTTACCTATGCCTCCACCATTTTACACGTTGGAGAAATATCACCCAAGAAAACTGCTACTTACCTAAAATGTGCAAATCTGCCTTAACTATGTTAATTGGAAAATCAGCATATTCCAATTAGAGATTCTACCTTTCAAAACAGACATTATGTGAAATGAATTACATTTTTATTGGTAAATAGCAACCTAGAATTGTTGTTTTACATGACTAAAATTGCCCAAAATTGTTCCCTAATGTCTTTTTGATGTGGCATTCCAGCTTATTGAACCACAAAACATGGTTGCTTTTTTTTTCCAGTTTTATTTTAAAAAGCTTAATGAAATTTTATTTTTTTAAGCTTTACCAAGTAGAAGCTAAATAACCAACCAAGCATTCTGTATTTAGTATTTAGTATTCAACTCTCTTGGATTTTATTGGACAATAACTTAACTTCTAAGTTTTAATTTCTCTATGTGGATAGTTCAATTATTCTTTCATGTATTAATTCTATAAAAAGCATACCTAGTTTCTACTACATACCTAACACTGTACTAGATTTTAGAGTCAAAAAGTAAATAATTTCTGACCTTATAACACTCAAAAAATAATAAACACAGAAATAAAAAATCCAGTGATGGTTCACAAGCTCTAGTCTAAATCAGACAATATAAAACACAGATTCCTAAGGAATATACAAGAATAAAAACCTAATAATTTCACAAATTTAATTATGTTAAAGTTTTAAATGTATCTTTTTTCTCTATAATCCCTGATAATATACTGATATTTCTTACATGAACACTTTGGAATGTCTCACCTCAGATGTGAACTACCTCTGTTTAAAACCACACTTCCATAGGAAGAGACAAAGATGCTCTATAGATTTGGGCCCCTTTCTCCAATTGGAGATAGGTGGAAAGATAGGAAAACGCCAGCTTTTAGGAATCATGGATGCTCTTATTAAAAAGATTTCAACAATTTATTAGCTTTACCTCTAAGTTTACTAATAGAAAGTAGAAAAAAAGCAGCATTTCTAGTCTTACCATAGACCTACAATTTGCTTGTAATTCATAGACATATGAGATCTAATATATTTATAACACATAGCATGTAATACGTAATTCGTTTACATAGTGTAATTTGTTATTTCCCAGTCCTTATTACTGAATCCGATTTTAAACAGATCTGCATTCTAAAATTTCCTGGGAAGGTTAATGTGGACAGTATGATTGTACTATAGTAGAACTACAAACAATGCATTTGTAGAAAGGGTGTTCCTAAGATGTTTGGGGAAGTGATAGAATTCCACAAAGCTTTTGTTGATATTTATTTGATTCATTGTGTGCCAGTGGCAGAAAAAACATGACAAAAATAGATGTCTTCAACTCAATAAAAATGTGCTTCCCGCCAAGTCATCTGTAAAGGCTCTTTTGCCTATATATGCAGTTTTGGAAATAACTTATTCCACTTGATTTTGTCACAACTATAAAGATCTCTGGGGTATAAAGGGAAATAGCAGTTGGAATGAGAGTTGTGATTGTTTATCTGCCATGTCTTATTTTCTCTACAGCAAACTTCAGGAAAGGATATCCCTTTAAATCGAACAAATTGTTTTGTTTCTTTCTGTTGTAGGTAAGCACATTATTCATTCCTGGGATAATCAGGCTGCCTCAAGGTAAAACAAGAAAAAATGGTATAATTACATTTCATAGCAATAATCAATATGTAAATACAAAATTTGTACAAAAATGGTTAAAACCAAGTTTGTTTTTAGAACTAAAGACTGAGGATACCTATAGAAAGTTCAGTGTTCAGTTTGTATGTTTTGTTTTGATATCAGTATCGTAAACTTGTAATATTTGAAATTGTATATCATGTGGAATATTAAAACTATGAACTTCTAATGTTATTAGGGCATTTCTCACTTCAAAGTGAAAAGTGCAAATCAGAGTAGATTTTAAAATACTTTTGTTGTCAATATGCAAATTAATATATTTCAACACATATTGAATTAAAAATAAATTGAAATATAACAGAGAAGTGATTTTCAAATACTAGAAGATATTTCTTACACATGTTTTTAAAGGATATACTTTTTTTTAAAGATCACATTTTTAAATTAGGAAATACAGAGTAATAGTAATCGGTATTATTTATCATTCCGAAGCTTATTTATCAACATCTGAAATAATCATCTCTGGAAAATCAATTGATCATTTTTTTCTAGGAGATATATGCTGTTGTTTATAAAATTTATTACATTGCTTTTTCTATAATTGAATCATAGTTAAATATGCTGCTTTGGTATTCACAAGTGAAAAGAGCCAAATTTAATTATAGTTATGAGGGAATATAAGTTCTAATACTTTCCAGAAATATAGTAATGTTTAAATTAATATATTGTAGGTAATATTTGTTACATTTCCAATATTTTTTATTTCAAAATATAATGAAAGTGTGCTCATAATTCCTTTAAATTTAGCTTGCTTGCTTCTTTGACTTTTTGCACTGAAGGCCAGGAGAATTCAAATTTGTAGGAAGATAGCCTGTATAGACATTTTTAGGGATGCATAACCAAATTTAGTTCCTTTTGAAATAAAGACAACAAATTGATGGTTTAGAAACGAACATACATGGCTTTAGAATTCAGTACCTCGTAAGTATGGCAGCTCTGGAAGGGGAGGTGAAGGCTCATTATCTCAGAAAAGGATGAAGTACTTTTAATTAGAAGAAAAGCCATCATTGTTCATTGTAATGGTTTGAAAGTAAATAAGATTTTAGTTGATACAACGAGGGTGTTCTCCTTCTAAAGGAACACTTTAAATGTTTAGTAGAGAGGCTAAATTTTACTTTCACTTTTTGTAATTTAATGCTAGAGATATGGTTTGTTTTTCCGAATGTAATAATTTGATAGTGATTTTAAATAAAAGTATATCAATGTGACTGTGATACAATTAAGTCTTTATAACAGTGGATTGAGAAGAGAAAAGACTTGTTTGCTGTTGTACTACCTTTTTTACCTTCCTTTTCTTCTCCTGTGATGTGACTCACTGGGATACTTTGTTAAAAGAAATGCTTTTTATTTTAATTAGAAACTAATATTTAATGGACCAAACTGAATCCTCTTTCTGTTAGCATAGATAAATGTCAACAATGTAAGCAAGTATGAGAAACTCTAAATGTTTTACAATTGTGTGTTTCTCTGGGAAAGTTTAGTAGTATCTGTTTGAATGACTGTTGTTAAATTTGAACTCATACATTTAACTCTAAAAATTACTGTCCATCATATCAAAATGTATCTGTTAAAGGGAAGAAGTTCAAAATTTTAAAGATCACATTTTTAAATTAGGAAATATTTTTTTTACCAATCATTACCACTGATTACAATGATAACGAAACACAATTTTAGTGAAATACACATTCCAAAACTACTCTATAACCTCAAAATATTTTGACCTATTGTTCCATATTTAAAAAAACCCTGAAGTTCAGGTGAAGAGTCTTATGTTGTTGCTTAAATAACTCTTAAACATAAAACATTTTAGTTTTAAACTTTTGTTGACAAAATATATTTTAAAAATCCATTAAATAATTTTCTCTTTTACTTCAGAATTGGAAATATAATTTAATCTTTCTTTGATGACCATGAATGATGCCACATATCAGATCTACTGCAGTAAATGTTCTATTAAAACATCATAAAACTGAAAATAACATATAAGTGCTTTTGCCAAAACAAACAAAAAACATAAACAAAAATAAAAAACTAAATACCATAATATTGATAATTAATATATCAGCTTGTTTTATTGCCATTTGGCATTTTTCCCTAAATAAAAAGCAGAACGAACTTTTTGGCATGTATTTTTAGTTGAATTCAACTAATCAATGCTTACCTTAACATTGGTATTCCGGCTTACATGATATATGTTCTTTGTCCATTGGAGGCTATACTTTGAATGTGAACACCCAACAATGGCATTATGAGCATAAGATTGATAGTTATTTGATTTAGCAACATCTGTTGTTGCTTGATGTACTCCAAACAGATGCTCTTCCTTGAAATTCAGCATGTAATTTTATCTACTCTCATGACATACAACCTCGGCGGAAGAATACTATATCCGCACAGGTATTATAATTAACAATCATATGTGTCTTTGGTCAAGCAAATGTTTATAGACTGGGTCAAACATCATTAACTTTAATAAGGACAGCAATGGGCAAACTATGAATTGCTTCTCCATAAACCGACATAGAATTCTTTAATGTTTTAGAACTAGAGTCATTTTTTTTAATTAGCAACTCTTTCTTTTAAATTTCTTTGAGAATCAATGAGGAAACAACAATACATGTTATCAGAATGTCTTTTCTGTTTGTTGTAGTATCTCAAAACTGTCACATTATACAGAGTTGTAATGAGAAAAATACCCAGAGGTAGACACTACTGTTTATTTGATTTTCTGTTCTCATTTTATAATATGCTGCAACACAGTTATAAGTGAATTATACTGTTTCATGGTTTATATTGGGACACATAGGGATTTAGGATAAATATGTGTGATCATGCTGAGGATTAGAGAGTTCTGATCGAGGGTTTTCTAGATGGAAAAATATCTATGAAAACTAAGCAAAAGTGTCTTTGTCCTAGGAAAAGTATGAAAATTACATAATATCATAATAGTGTATTATAGTTCCAAAGAGACCTGATGTCCTGTAATGGAATGTGCATCTGATTCTCTTTCTCTAAGGAAGTCTCTTGCTCAGTGTTAACAATCTAATGATATCTTGTGACCTTTTCTATGCAAATATGAACAATTTGAGGCTATCACAATCTCTCATGCATTGCTCCTTAAAGGGACATTCTTAATTGCTTCTATAGTCTCAATTTTATTTTAACCTCCATTATCTATAATATCTTCTTTGAAGCTTGAAATTAACTTTTCTTTCTTCACCGTTCTATTCTTTCCTATTTTGGTAAGCAATGACTTTACTTTTTCACTGAAATTCTAGGGGTTTCATGCAACATAGACATAATTAATTTAATATGATAAGGCATATCTTTATTATATTATTCTATTAACCACATCTACCAAAAGAGAAGCATGTATTCCTTTTCTGTGGAGATCATTCAAAGATGTAGTGTTCTTTTGCATATAGAAGCAAGACTAATAACACTGTAATAAACATTACCTTTTGGATTTTCTTTTTCTACCTGTTTCTTTGGTGTTGAATATATCATCCCATCCTTAAAATTAAATGGATTTTTCTTTAAAAATGATCCTATCACTTCTGAGTTATGAGGCAATAATCATATTTTCTTATTTTAAAAATAAAATAAGGCAATTTAGTCTTTGTGTTCTCATAATTAGAAAATGGTGGAAGCTTTAATTTTTAAACAGCATAAACGTTTCATCCTCATTATGGAAAGGTAATAAAATGTAACTGTTTGAAAATGATTAAATATTTTAAAGTTTCAAATGGGTCGTGGATATGCATTCATAAGAAAATTTTAATAATATTCATGATTATGCTGGCTTCATTGCCACAGTCCTTAAATGTTTGAAGTTATTGTGTAAATAAACAAGTGATGGTCACATTTGGCCCATGAAAATGGATGTTCCTTCAGTTCAGATCCTGTGGCCCTTTTTCCTTTGTGATCCCCCTTTACCTAACAAAAGTCTTGGCACATTTTCAGGCACCTAAAAATACTTTCATTGTTGCTATTGACATATTTATATCTTAGATTATTTTATAGAGAAAAGGTCTATATTGACTAAATGCAAAATTTCATACAATATAAACATGGAATTTTATAACTCATTTATAAAAAATTGTCTATCTTAAACTCCTTAAATGAGGCAAGGAAGGGTAGATAAATTGGTAGATACATGGATGACAAAGAATGACTTCCTTGAGAAGTCACTGTTTAATATCATAGCCTTTTATACTACCAGAGATTTTAGAAATACAACCGTTAGTATCATACATTAGTTTTCTTAATAAGCAGTAAATATTAAGTGTAACAAAAAGTCATGCTCTAATTGTATAACAAAAGATAGATACATGAGGTTTTTTATTTATAAAAAAGAGATATAAGAAGCATGGTACAACTGGGTCAAATAACTTCTAAAAGGACAGAAATATTTTATTTTTAAAATCGTACTTCCAGAATCATACCTTTGAACTCTCTTTTTAAGTGATTTGACACTGGCAACTGAATAAATGCATGTATAAATTAATAAATTGAATGAAAGTTAATCAGTTGAATGAAAATTATTTTTATTATTTTATTTAAATTAAGTTAGTTAACATACAGCATTATTAGCTTCAGATGTAGAATTCATGTATAGTAATGATAGTATACTATAATGGTACTGTACTATAATGATACTATACTATACTGCCGTATGATTAGCTTCAGATATAGAGTTATTTGTCCGTTGCATATAATATAAAATATCCAGTGCTCATTACATCACGTGCCCTTCACAGATGACATAATACTTTATGTGGGGAACCCAAAAGACTCCACCCCAGAATTGCTAGATCTCATATAGAAATTCAGCAGTGTGACAGGATATAAAATCAGTGCACAGAAATCAGTTGCATTTCTATACACTAGCAATGAGACAGAGAAATTAAGGAATCAATCCCCTTTAAAATTGCACCAAAAACCATAAGATACCTAGGAAAATTATTTAACACTATTTACAGTATATATTTTACCTAAACTCATTCATCTTCCTTCAATTTGTTGCAGAATGCTTGTTTTCTATTATCCGTTAGAAGGATTTGTCATATTACTCATACATAATCCTGAAAAAATACATGAGTATATAAAAACTAGATCAGGCAGTTTATTCTAATTCAAAATAATGTTCTTAGAATTCTTTTATAGAATCATTAGGATAGATAGATAATTACCTTGGTTTAAGAAAAAAAAGTAATGATTGTGTGATGGTTGGATTTTTTTTTTTTAATACTCACATTTGAATTCCCATTTAACTCCTTCTATATAAAGCAATTTAAGAAAAGCTTCCCACAATATTCCTGATGTTACCACTACTTGTGGTTACCTTTAATACTCAGAGTTTGGGGGCTATTTCAAATGAATCCCTTTTGCTGTTTTAGAATACAAGCTATTAAAATATTAAGAAATTACTTGACTCCATTCTAAGATTCATGTATTTAAACTATGAACAAAATTTTTCTTAACTTCTGTGCTTCTCCATTAAACAAACAAACAAATGAGTTATTTTTACACCAAATGCTGTTATCAGTGACAGTCTCCTTCAATCCACATGTTCAGTCTCAGCTGCAAACATACCCTTTTTGTTTCAGCCTAAATTGTTCGGTCATTTTACATCAGGAATTTTGGGCTTTCAATATTATTAAAATTATATCATCATCTTGATTTTAATAACATGACAACCAAGAGTTAGCTATGCTTGACTCTAAAGTCCAATTTTTTAGACTTTTAATTTGCTCTTTTAGCTGCACAGTTATGCAGATAATATCAAGAAGACTTTCCAAACATTTTTCCCATTCATTTAATTAAAAATATTTAATATCAACTAGAATAATGAAAGTTAAATTATTTAGAGAGAAGTTTATAGATTGCATGCATGCCATTTTCAAATAGTGGGCAGAATAATATCACTGAGCCAAATATCCTTTCTCATTTATTATGTAAGCTCTGAATCTAGCACTGAATCATGTTATTTATTTTGGGGAGGGGAGGATGTCAGTAGGTGTATGTTGAATACTGTGTTCATATTTGTTCCTATTTGACAGCACTATTTTAACAATAGGGAGTACTTGATCTTCTTAATTATTTTGAAAGACAGAGGCACGACTATAAGACGCAGTTCAGTTAAGTTTTCTGCCATCATAAGAATTAACTTGTCTTCAGTTTCTGGTAGCATGTTCTTCATTTCCTTCTGAGCCCTCAGCAAAAGCATCTTTAGTATCTGAATTCCCACCAACATTCTGTTTAAAATAGGATAGGCTTTTCTCTCAAATACCTCAAAGTTCTTTCAGTGTCCACCCATTATCAGATTCCAAAATCATTTCCACATTTTAAGGTATTTGTTATAGCACACCCCATTTCCAGGTATCAAAATCTATATTAGTTTCCTATGGCAGCCCCAACAAATTATCAAAAACTTTTTGCTTACACCAACAAAAATTTATTATCTCACAATTCTGGAGGCTGAAAGTCTGCAGTTAGTATTGGGCCAAAACCAGTGTGAGGAGGGTCAATGCTCTCTCTGGAGGTTTTAGGATGAACCTGTTCCTTGCTCCTTCCAAATTCTGGTGATTGTTAGCATTCCTTAGATTGTGGCTGCATCACTCTAATCTCTGCCTCCCTGGCTACATTTCCTCTTCCTCTTTCCTTTATGTCAAATCTTGCTCTGCCTCTCTCTCATTAAGACACCGTAATGACATGTAAGCCCCACTGAAATAATCCAGGATATTCTCTCCATCTCAGTGTCCTCAATGTAGTCATATCATCAAAGACTCTTTCTTCATATAAAGTATGTAACTTTTACAGTTTTCAAGAATTAGGACCTGATATCTTCAAGTACATTTTTCAGCCTGCTACAGAGACTATCTTAGAATTCTATCTACCGCTTCCTGTAACTAAGAAAGTTATATCTTTCAGAGTACTTCAGGACTCTTCATTATTTTTTATTATATGCACTGAATATAATATAAATATGTTATGAATATATAACAACTTTAGGCAATAGTCTATAGATTAGGCATACTAGATATTTTTCATCATCTTCACCAATTCCAACTGAATGGTAGTGGCTCCATTAAAAAGAGATTTCAAGTCCACATCCAAGCTTAATTCAAAATGGTGGGGTGTGTATTGGGGGGGGGGATTTGTTGCACAAGCACCTCATATTTGCCTTTCAAAGTCAATTACAGTAATAAAAGATATCTGGTGATCATTAAAAAAATAAATAATATGTATTTAAGCAATGTCTTCCCTTTGAAGTTGATACTTTATTTTCTTCTTTAAAATCTTAGTCCTTTTGTGAAAATGTTGGATATTATTAGCAGCTAATTATTTATGCAATTGTACTTTTTTGACAATCTTAAATCAGTGTTTTTATTATAATCTGGCTCTTCTACTAAATAGATCTGTGGCTTTGTTTGTTTGTTTATTTATTTATTTGCCTTAGAATAATACCTACCTCACATATTCATTATAAAAATCCAGTATTGTATTACTTATATTTTATTAGTGTGGTCAGGCATTATTACTCTCTCTTAAATAAATAAATCTTAAAAAAATAAGCATTACATCGAATTTCTACATGTTTTAGAAAGTTGAAGTCCTATAGAGAGCTTGGACTATAAGTCTATTATTAAAATTCAGTATAAACACAGAAACAACATTGACTTATAAAGTTAAAGTAAGCTCATGGTTAACTTGATTTTCTATTTGGAGGAAATACTATATGATTGGCAAGATTCCTGGTACTCTTTTAAATATATGAAGAAAAGTTAGAGAAAGCAATTCATACAGGTTGTTCTTTTAATGCCCACTGAATTTGGAAAGAGATTGCATAATGAAATAAAGTTCTACTTCACTGAGTAAAAAATGCAAAATATATTGCAAAACAAAACATGTATTTTTATTAACAATTAATATTAATTTTCTCAATTATATCTACCAACAGTGCTTTTGTCCCTGGAGAGGTATATGAAATATCCATATGTTTATTCATTTTAATTCTGTATGCACGATATGCTTAGTGTGTATGATTAATTAAAGGACATTGTTACATATATAAAATTTAACTCTTCATTTAGAGCCAAGGGTAAACAAAGTTATCTGAATTTTCTGTACATATAAGTTCCAAAGACTTGGATGTTTACATAAACTCATCTTCTATTGGATACTCATCAGCCATCAATAGTTTAGGTTAGATGGGAAAAAGTAATATAAATTAGTTTGATTGTCTTAATAAGTTCCTTTAAATGAGTACATTAAAGAAAAAATTAGAGTGATTTTCAGTAAATTTGATCTAGAAATTTTTGGACATACCAGCTACTAAATGTATGTGTTCTTTAAAAAAAAAAAATAACTTATTTTGCTTCCAAATCATGGTAGTTTGAGAGGTAGATAGCATTATTGTCCCTTGCAGAAAAGTTTACCCTACAGTTTCTTATTATGCTAAACTCTGATAATTAAGTTAGATTGGGCATTTCCAGTTTCCAGTGAGAATATATGCTGGTCTATTAAAAAAAAATGTGGTACAACATAACGTCTCTTCACCAATCATTAGCTATCCCACCAAGAGGCATATGTCATCTGATTTCCTGTTTAACTCATAAAATTATCAATGATGTACTTTTTCTAATGTAATCAACTTTCCAGTAGCATGGTGAAAATGAAAACAGTATTCTAGAAAAAGCCAATATAAATTCACTCTTCCTTAAAATATCTAGAAAAAATTAAGAAAAGCGGTATTTTGCTGCATGATTGTTTGTATTCTCTGCTTAACTTTTGGATGTATCACAGTATATACTTTTATTATTTTTCCTTAATTTTAGGGAAATCCATTATACAACTTAACTAAGGCAACTATAATAAATGGCATCTTTCTGAGGAATTAGATTTTTTCCTTAGAAGAACTACATATCCATATATGAAAGCTTCCTAGATCTTAGCTAGCTATATTCATTTTGTTGCACTCAGTGTTATCAGCTACTTATGGCTATATGCGTATTAATGTCATTTGCATTTAAGTGTGATGATTTAGGTCACTCTTTTATGTTTCCATCTTTGTTTATTGAAACAAAGTGCTGTTTAGGATTTGTTTGCTTTAACGGTTCTAAGCACGTGACTTTCAAGGAAAGTAATTCCTTTCTGTAAATGAATATTTTGAAATTGAAAAGTAATTAGAGATTGACAAAAGAAAGCAAATGGATTTTTTAAAGCTCCTTAATTATTATTTAAAGCACAATGGGTATATAAGATAACCAGTCTTCTGCAGAAAATTTAAAGTCCTTTAGCTAATTTACATATTCAGTGAGTTCATAGAATACATTCACATTTGACAGGTGAGAGATGTGACAGAAAGTTTAAGAGATTTATGGAAGGTCATTCAGAAAATCAACAAAAGATCAGGAAATGACATTCTCATGTGGTGATCCTTCCATAGTTGAAAAGAATACTGCATTGAACCACTCAGATTGATGGGAGGTGAGCCCTCCCTCAAGATTATGGGTCCAGAAGAAGTAGTGATAATCACTGTCTCAGGGTATGCCTGTTAGCAAATGATCTTCTCAGGGCTCTGAGTGAATGTTTGTGGGTTTGGGAAAACACCCCTCTTTTGTTAAAGGCAGTATTTCTTTTTGTCTCCTTTATACTTTTGTAGAGTTCTCATCTATTTCATCTTAGTATAATTTCTTCTGTCTTCACTGTTCTGTTTATTCATCCAGGTTTTACTTTCTATTTTAGATCAGTATTTTATGCTCTCTCTTGCCTGTCTCTCTTCTCTTTATATCACTCTCACACGTACACCTTGCCCAATTATATAATAATATGCATAACAATAATTTGATAATCTGAAAATTTCAGAAAGTCATTTTTTCTTTTCCTCACAGTAATTAATCTTTGTAAGTTAGATTTGAAGCAAGTTAATTAAATGACATTTGTAGAAATGCTTCATTCAGTCCATGCCACAAAAATAAATGCAAAATAAATAATTTCTGTCATTCCTTTATCGTATAGAGCTAATTCTGTTAAATAACTATCAAAAACGTAATAGTGTAGACAAGATGTAATGTAACAAATATTGATTTTTTAAACTCTATATGGCAATTCATTCTAATTGTTATGACTTTGAGTAAGTCTGGAAAATGCAGTTTCAGAGAAACAGGTTTATAGACCATACCTATTAACTGCTTTTGGACTCCATTCTGTTCCTTCTTTGGTCTGTTCCACAAAGAAAACAAGAGCTTGGGAATTTGCTGCCTGAAGTAGGAGCAGTGGACAAACACAGTTACTATGTTCTGAAGTTTAAAATGGGAAAGGCAAGTGTCAGAAAGTGTAAATCCAAGGGATTAGAGAGTAACAGACACAGGGTTGGTAGCCTCTGGATCTCTAGCATCAAGAAGCTTCAGGGAAAGAGAAGAGGGAAGGAGAGAGAGAGAGGCCATATGTAAGGCCATAAATCCTGGAGATTTCATATAAATTTTTTAAAAAAGTATGCAATACTATAACATAGATATTACCAGGAAATAGGATTATATTATTTGTAGCTCACTCATCTCAGAAATGCAAGGAAACCCCAGGGAAGAACAATAAACAAACACCTCCTCTGACCAGACCCCCACACATTAGCTAGATTAAATATTAATTTGCATGCATATGTCCCATATAAATTGCAAACTACCTGGAAGTCACATAGAGGTAAGGACAAATTTCCTTGCGTCTTGATTTATTTCAAGCATTTGAAACAGAACATCTTGTAAATAGAAAGCCTCCAACATATAGTGAGTTGGTTAATGACCAAACATTTTAATTTCACATCAGTCATAGAGGAAGGAGGAAATTTGAGTTAGTTGTGTCTACATCTGACTCTCAGATTCATCATTTGTATATACATGAACTAGGGCAAGAGATAAGAGCTATGTGTCTGTTTCCTTATCTGTAAAATGGGGTCAGTAATCAAACATAATTCACAGAACAATTTGAATAGGAAAATACAATCATATAGGTAAAGTACTTAATGTACATATATTAACAAATCAATAAAAGGTAACTGAAAACATTTAGGTATGTATACACACCCACCCATCCACACATTTTCTTTTTTCTCTTTTCTTTCTTTCTTTCTTTCTTTCTTTCTTTCTTTCTTTCTTTCTTTCTT
>NW_024426552.1:36310459-36346721 GCF_017311325.1 Ursus maritimus
TTGACAGGTGAGAGATGTGACAGAAAGTTTAAGAGATTTATGGAAGGTCATTCAGAAAATCAACAAAAGATCAGGAAATGACATTCTCATGTGGTGATCCTTCCATAGTTGAAAAGAATACTGCATTGAACCACTCAGATTGATGGGAGGTGAGCCCTCCCTCAAGATTATGGGTCCAGAAGAAGTAGTGATAATCACTGTCTCAGGGTATGCCTGTTAGCAAATGATCTTCTCAGGGCTCTGAGTGAATGTTTGTGGGTTTGGGAAAACACCCCTCTTTTGTTAAAGGCAGTATTTCTTTTTGTCTCCTTTATACTTTTGTAGAGTTCTCATCTATTTCATCTTAGTATAATTTCTTCTGTCTTCACTGTTCTGTTTATTCATCCAGGTTTTACTTTCTATTTTAGATCAGTATTTTATGCTCTCTCTTGCCTGTCTCTCTTCTCTTTATATCACTCTCACACGTACACCTTGCCCAATTATATAATAATATGCATAACAATAATTTGATAATCTGAAAATTTCAGAAAGTCATTTTTTCTTTTCCTCACAGTAATTAATCTTTGTAAGTTAGATTTGAAGCAAGTTAATTAAATGACATTTGTAGAAATGCTTCATTCAGTCCATGCCACAAAAATAAATGCAAAATAAATAATTTCTGTCATTCCTTTATCGTATAGAGCTAATTCTGTTAAATAACTATCAAAAACGTAATAGTGTAGACAAGATGTAATGTAACAAATATTGATTTTTTAAACTCTATATGGCAATTCATTCTAATTGTTATGACTTTGAGTAAGTCTGGAAAATGCAGTTTCAGAGAAACAGGTTTATAGACCATACCTATTAACTGCTTTTGGACTCCATTCTGTTCCTTCTTTGGTCTGTTCCACAAAGAAAACAAGAGCTTGGGAATTTGCTGCCTGAAGTAGGAGCAGTGGACAAACACAGTTACTATGTTCTGAAGTTTAAAATGGGAAAGGCAAGTGTCAGAAAGTGTAAATCCAAGGGATTAGAGAGTAACAGACACAGGGTTGGTAGCCTCTGGATCTCTAGCATCAAGAAGCTTCAGGGAAAGAGAAGAGGGAAGGAGAGAGAGAGAGGCCATATGTAAGGCCATAAATCCTGGAGATTTCATATAAATTTTTTAAAAAAGTATGCAATACTATAACATAGATATTACCAGGAAATAGGATTATATTATTTGTAGCTCACTCATCTCAGAAATGCAAGGAAACCCCAGGGAAGAACAATAAACAAACACCTCCTCTGACCAGACCCCCACACATTAGCTAGATTAAATATTAATTTGCATGCATATGTCCCATATAAATTGCAAACTACCTGGAAGTCACATAGAGGTAAGGACAAATTTCCTTGCGTCTTGATTTATTTCAAGCATTTGAAACAGAACATCTTGTAAATAGAAAGCCTCCAACATATAGTGAGTTGGTTAATGACCAAACATTTTAATTTCACATCAGTCATAGAGGAAGGAGGAAATTTGAGTTAGTTGTGTCTACATCTGACTCTCAGATTCATCATTTGTATATACATGAACTAGGGCAAGAGATAAGAGCTATGTGTCTGTTTCCTTATCTGTAAAATGGGGTCAGTAATCAAACATAATTCACAGAACAATTTGAATAGGAAAATACAATCATATAGGTAAAGTACTTAATGTACATATATTAACAAATCAATAAAAGGTAACTGAAAACATTTAGGTATGTATACACACCCACCCATCCACACATTTTCTTTTTTCTCTTTTCTTTCTTTCTTTCTTTCTTTCTTTCTTTCTTTCTTTCTTTCTTTCTTTCTTTCTTTCTTTCTTTTTTTTTTTTTTCAGGTAAGCTCCATGCAAAACATGGAGACCAATGTGGGGGTTGAACTCATGATCCTGAGATCAAGATCTGAGCTGAGATCAAGAGTCAGCTGCTTAACCAACTGAGCCATCCAGGCTCCCCACTCATATGCATTTTCACTGGCAAGGAGAAATACTTCTTTTCCAAAAATATATATCTGTTTTATTGCTTGCTTATCTGAAATATTTCCTCTAGCTTCAACTGCAAATATCCTCAGTAAAAGCAATAACAGAAATGAGTCTGTCGCTGTGTAGGAAACTAATTTTTTTTTTTTTTTTCTCTTTTGCTGGAGAAACATTAGAGCATAGGAAGGTACTGGGTCTATACTGGCGAAAGGTATGACCACAGAGAGAAAAAAATTAAATAAGATAAAGTTTTTTAAAAATCTATTTGTAGATAGGCAGAAAATGAGCACTGGTGCCTACATACACCTTAGCCCAACAAAAAAATTAAACTGCTTATTTATAGGTTGGTCAAATCAGAAATATATTTACTTTTTATTAATTGATTGGGGACAGATATAATTTAAGGAGGCCATTTATTTTTGAATACCAAGGTGTAGATACACATCAGGTTAAGAGGAAATCATCAAACACTATGAAGATCACCCATGAGAAACTACCCCTAACAAAACTAGAAAACCCTTTCTTTTGTGAGTTATGACCTCCAAAATAATATTGACCGGGGGTTGATTGATTTTATTGAGCTTTTTGTTTCATTCATTTTTCATTGTTTTTCTGTTTTCTATTTTATTAATTTCTATTCTGATCTTTATTATTCCTTTTTTTTTTTTGTCTCTACTTGGTATGTAATTTGCTCTCCTTTTTCTAGTTTCTTAATGATGCCATTAATTTGAGAACTTTCTTATTTCTAATATAGGTAATTAGTGTTATAATGTTCCTTCTAAGTACAGCTTTGGCAGCGTTTCACAAATTGTCATAGGCTGTTTTTCACTTTCATTCAGTTATATAGATGTGTGTTAGTTTCCAGTATTTGAAAATTATCAAGAAAATATCTCATTTTTAATTTTCTATTTAATTCTACATCAGAGAGTATACTTTGTATGACTTGAATAATTTCAAATTTATTAAAATTTATTGTATGGTCCACTATGTTTTATCGTGGTGAATTCGTGTGTGTAAACTTGCGAAGAATGTGTTGTTGGGTGGAATGTTCTAAACATGTCCATCAGGTTAAATTGGTTGATAGAATGGTTCAGATTTGCTATATCCTTACTAATATTAGGTATACTTCTTTAATCAGTTATTGATAAAAGGGTTTTCTTGGTCAGCTTGGGTTGCTATAACAGGATATCATAGACTTTGTGGCCTATAAACAATACAAATTGTTTCTCATAGTCCCAGAGACTGGGGATTCTAAGATCCAGGTGCTGGCAGATGTGGTGTCTGCTGCGGGCCTCCCTGTTTCATAGGTGGACATCTTTTTGCTGTGTCTTTCCATGGCAGAAGGGGCAGAGAGCTTTCTGGGGTCTATTTGATATGGGCACTAACCTATTCAGGAAGCCTCCAACCTCAAGACCTATTCACCTCCCAAAGACCCCGCTTCCTAATATCATCACATTGGGTATTAGAATTTCAACATTTGGGGCATGGGACACAAAGAGTCTGTAGCAGGGGTTTTGAAATCTCAGACTATGTTTGTAGATTTCTTTTTCCTTGCAGTTGCATCAATTTCTGTTTCATGCATTTGAACTTATTATATGCATAAATGTTTAGGATTTTTCTTTTCTCCTGATGAATTGATACTTTGTCATTAAGAAATGACATTTTTCATTCCTGATAATATTCATTGTTCTGAAGTCTACTTTGTCTAATATTAACGTAGTCACTTTATGATTTTTCTAATTTTTTTAGATTTAGATTGAGATTTTACAGTTTAGATTTGTAGAAAAATTATGAAGATAGTACAGAGAGGCTATATCTACCCCACATTGTTTTCCCTTTTATTTATATTTACTATGATTTTTTTTAAATCAGTAAACCAACTGATTTTTTAAATTTTTTTTAAATCAGTAAACCAACAATGGTAGGTTATTATTAACTAAAGTCCATACTTTATTCAGATCCTCAATTTTAACTTAATTTTATTTTTCCATTTCTCATCCCATCCAGGATGCTACGTTACATTTAGCAATCAGGTTGTCTTAGGATTCTTTTGGCTGTGGCAGTTTCCAGCTTCCTTTTGTTAGTGTTAGTATGCTATGTGTTATTCATCCTTCTACTTTCAACCTGTTTGTATCTTTTTTCATAATGATTATTTTTTAAAAATCTGTTTATTGTTATTATTATTATTATTATTATTATTATTATTATTATTATTATTGGTGGTGGTGGTGGTAGTAGTAGTAGTAGTAGTAGTAGTAGTAGTAAACTCTACCTGCAATGTGGAGTTTGAATTCAGGATCCCAAGATCAAGAGTCGCATACTCTACTGACTGAGCCAGACAGGCACCCCAACCTATTTATATCTTTTTATTCAAAGTTTGTTTTTAGTAGGTAGCATTTAGTTAGGTCTTATTTTTTCCACCAACATGATAGTCTTTGTCTTTTAATCAGGGGCTATTTTTGCCTTTTAATCATTTGTATTTAATGTGATTATTGATTTGGTTACCTTTAAGTCTATCATCTTTCTATTTCTTTTCAATTATTTTAATTTGCTCCCCTTTTCCTTTTTCCTTTTTTTTTTTTTTTTTTTTTTTTGCTTTTTAAAGAATATTTTTATGATTCCATGTTTTTCCTCTTTCAGGCTTATTGTCATTAGCTCTTTTTTTATTATTTTAGTAATTGCTTATGGTTTACAGTTTACATCTTTAACCCACTGTACTCAATTTCTAAGATATAATATCACTTTGCATAGAGAAAAATAACCTTACAATTGTATTCTTCTATTTTTTCTCCCAACTTTTATGCTATTATTGCTACACATTTTACTTTTACATATTTATAAACCTCACACTATATTGTTATCATTTTTGTTCAAAAACGCAATTATTTCTTTGGCACTCTGTTTTAAGAGCTATGGCCACCTTGGGAGTCAGGTAGGCTCCTCTTGGGTTTCCTATCCCTGCAGTGAAACACGGAAATTCTCAATAAAGTAAAATGCAGTATTTTAAGGGCTCGCCTTGTTTGTTTTCATCTTTCAGGGCTCACTGTTCTTTATTCACTGTCTGATAAACAGTATTTTGTAAACTGCTATTTCATATATTTTGTTTGCTTCAGTGAGAAGGCATATGTGGTCCTTATTGCATTTTGGCCATCTAAAATAAACTAAGAGGGGAATAATTCTTCGTGTAAATTTTGGTTCATTGTAAGTGCTCTAGCAGAGAGTTGGAATCCTATGGGAAGATATCTCCCTCCATCCTTCCGTCCTTCTCTCTCTCTCATTCTCTCTCTTACACACACACACACACACACACACACACACACACACACACTCATGCACAGAAAGACACACACTTTAGATCCTCACATCCCAGTTATTTTTGTGCCAAGAATTATGGAAATATATTTAAGACAAAACATATCAAAAATTTAATGCTGTAGTAATGTGATATAATTAGACGACCTGGATTAAAATCCAGGAATGTAGCTCTGTGACCCTGAACAAATGACTTAGCCTATCTTAGACTCTGTTTTCTCATGTGAATAACCGAATTCATAATTCTAAAATCATGAGATTATACTGAAGATCAAAACACCAAACACACTATGGAACTTATAATAATCTAAAATGCTATTTTCAGTAAGTGAACTTAATTTTATATACAAAATTAATATTTTGTATTAATTGTATTAATTGTACTGTTATTGTTTTTCTTAAAATATTGTTTTTAGTTATGGCACCCTCAAAAGACTCTTAGTTGAAGCCTGAAAAATATCAAAATGTCTCCAGGAGGAGACAGCTGCCACTTTTTCAAGTTTATGATTCAGCACGTTTTGGTTATTCTTTATGATAAAACATAAATTTCTGTCATGAACACTACAAATTGACAATGTCAAAAAAACCCTGCATTCTGGAGGCCTGGCAAATGTCATAACCACTCTTAAAAACACATACTACTATTTTATGGTAGTATTTTAAAATGTTTTGCATTAGCAGCACTCTGAATCATTATAGTGAAGATTATATTTTTTTTCCCTAGTAGTAGTATTTTATGCTCTTTCAGTGTGACATTTTCTTTTAGTCTATTTTGAGTTCATCTCCCTCTCTGTCAAATATTCTTTGGTAAAATGTTTTAACAGTCCATTTCTCATAGATGATCTTTGAGACTGTATTTCTCAGTCTGATTCCGTGTCTCCTATCAGCAGTTTGGAGACACGTGCCATTTTTGCCACAGTCTCACAACCACAGAAATCCACCTTTGTATCAGCTTTCAAGTTTACACGTTTTTCCACAGGCCAAGCTCAGGGATCTGTCTTGTCACTTTTTCATGTGTCTATGCACAGTAACCTCTTCTGTCATCTTCCTGCTGTAATCATCGTAGGTCCCCTAAGTGCCACACATCCATTTGCTCCCATGCTTGCCCAGGTCGTTCTGCGGAGAAGATCCCAGAGTAGCTTAAGCCTAGAGTAACAGAGGGGAAACATCAGCATCCTCATGCACACACAAGATCTTTCTTTCTCTTTATAGCTCAGTAGTTAAAGAGCTCAGAACCTGGAGTAGGCTTCCTGGGTTCAAAGTCCAGCTTTTCTAAAAATAACTGTGTGACAGTTGACAAATTGCTGAACCTTACTGTGTTTCAACATCCTTTGTAGCAAAATGGGAGTAATTCATATACTTACCTATGAGTGTTATGCTTAGAAGAGGGCCTGACATGGAACAGTTATCATGTAAAATTTAGTTATGACTACCGCTCCGTCTAATGCTCCTATTAGTATATAGCCATGACTATGACTGCTACGGTAGTACAAGTAAAGATTTGTTAAGGCAAAAGTACGCCAAAAGCAAAATACTGATTTTGTTGATTTCATGCCATGTACCTCTCCCATACTGACCGCGATTCTAGAACATCCCTCCTAATGTTATTTATTTCCTTCTTATAAAAGTCTTCTCTCAGGGTAAACAAAACCAAGTAACAAACAAAAAACAAAATAATTCCCTTCACATGATTAGAAAGGATATTTACTTTCCAAATCTTTCTACTTGTCTAACAGGAAGACAACCAAACCAGAGAAATAGTTAGCTTTGTTAAATACATTTTAAGCATTGCAGAACTTTACATGCATCACTTACTCATCCAACCACCCTGTCAAGAAAGTATTGTGCCATTTTACAAATGAAGTTATTAAAGTGGAATAGCTTGTGCAAGGTCAGATATAAAGTCATAGTTTGTATTGTATTGTCTTCTGTGTTTCCAAAGATAAAGAGATGAAATCTTAAGTTCAAACCTGAAATTTCTGATTGAGTCACTCTTCATAACTAGCTGAATGAAATGGTATTTTGAGCAGGTACTGGTTGGGCATTTTCTAAGCACACCTGCAATTTCTGCTTATACTTGACAACCGTATGTTTCTATGGCTTCCTCAAACTTGGTGAAATAGGTAAGCAGTAGATAGGGTGGCATTTGGATGCATATACTACTCTTTGGGCCAGAGCACAGAGAGCTGCCAGTCTTGTATCCATCAATTTATTCAGCAGGTAATTGAATTAATCCTCAGTCTGTGTGAGACTTTGTTGTTCTTTTAGTATGCTATTCACTTAATGTTAAGTTCCAGTTGGTAAAGATTATTCTTTCAAACCGTAAGTTATGGTTTAGATCATTGTCTTAGCTGGGGTTGGTATAACAAAATACTATAGACTGGGTGGGCTTAAACAAGGGAGGTCTATTTCTCACAGTTCTGGGAGCTTGGAAGTCCAAGATCAAGATGCCAGCTAATTTGATTACCTCGTGAGGGCTCTCTTCATGGCTTGCAAACATCTACCTTCTTGCTATATCCTCATAAGGCAAAGATCTCAAGCTCCGGTCTCTTCCTCCTTTTATAAAGACCCTAATCCCATCATGAGGACTCACTGCCTTGACCTTATCCAAACCCGATTACCTCCCAAAAGAACCAAATGCCATCACATTGAAGGTTAGGGCTTCAACATATGAATTTAGGGGGTGCACACAGACATTCAGTGCATGACAATCATGTTTCTTTTCTGTTCAAAGTCTTTAATGATTGTCTGAAATAATATATTAAAGCATGTTTCACCTTGTTCCCTGGGACCTAGTGCTATGACTTCAACCCCATGTGGAACCCCACCCCCTCATTCACTGCTCCTCTCCACCCTGACCTTTTCTCAGCTCTTGCAATGTATTTTTCCCCCTCAAAGAATGGTATTACATGGAATTGTTCCTTCTACCTATGATATCCATACTCAATCACCTCCTGGTTAATTTATCTTCAAATCTCTGTCCAAGTGTTACTTCTTAGAGATGCCCTCTCTGAATTCTAATACCTTATAAATTAAGCCCCCCTCTTATTCTTTCTGTTAACTCTCTATTTTGCACCTTCACAGCATTTATCAAAATATGTAATTACACATTTAATTGCATTTGTTTGTGTAATGATTTTTTTCCTACCTGGTAAACTCTTGGGGGGTCAGAGACCATTTCATTCTTGTTTATCATTATAATCTCAGCACCAGGCAGAGTCTGACACATAAAAGGCAATTAATAAGTAGTTATTAATAAGGCAATGCATAAATAGAGGATAGATTTTGTCCTAGCAAAATATTGTGGGTTTATTAATCAAATTAGTATATGTTAAAAAAGAAAAAAAAAAAAACCCACAAATCTCAGCTACTGGATGACCTCAGGAAGGTTCCTCAATATTCTTGAAACTCAGATAACCTTCTCAGTAAAATGGGTATACAAATACTGTATTCATCAGAACATTTTGAGAATTAAATGTACAAATCTTCTAGCTCAGTATGTGTTAGTTTCCTTGGGACCTAACACTGATTTTTACATGCGAAATCTATTCATTGGGCATTTTTCCACTAAAATCATTATTGCCTTGTAAGAAGCAGCTTCTGAGTTTTCTTCTTTGGTCATTATTTTGATTCATTTCTTTCTTTTTTTTTTTCTCTTCACAAGTTCATGACTCAATGCAGTATCTTAATTTATTGATTTTAGTAAATTGGAAAATAACTATGGTTTTCACTCACCTCTGAAGATGAGAACCAATAAGATGTGAAAAGTCTTCTTGAAATTGTTGGTAGTGGTTGTTTCTGTTTTAAGCAGATTATTTGTTGGCAGTCTAAACTCTGATAAACTATTTAGAAATCTTAGTTTTTCATGGTCTGAGGATGATTTACCACTTGAAGAATGAGTATGAAGGCATAAACAAAAGAGATTAGGGGATTGTAAAATAATGCCTACGATTGCCAAATTTTACTCAAAGGTATGTTTTTAATGTAAGTGACTATTAACAGTTGCAAGAGTGTGTTCACCATTCTTCCTAATGTGTTTATTTGTAACTCTTTGGCTTTCCTGGTCTGTTTTCTCACTTACCTCCTGTCAAAATGTGTTATTCAATAAAGGTAGTTAAGAAAATACTCGTAAAGAAAGTGTTCCAAGGGCGACTGGGTGGCTCAGTTGGTTAAGCATTGGACTCTGATTTCGGCTCAGGTCATGATCTCCAGGCCCCAGTAGGGCTCCAGGCTGAGTGTGGAGTCTGCTTAAGATTCTCTCTCCCCCACTCCCTCTGTTCCTCCCCCCACTCGTGTGTGTGCTATCTCTCTCTCCCTCTCTAAAAAGTAAAAAAATAAAAAAAAAAAAAAGAAAAAGAAAATGTTCCACCTCCCCCCCAATCCAAAAATATAGCCATGATCTCTAAAGAAAGAAAATAGAGGGGCAGAAAAAAAAATATGAAATGAAACAAAGTAGCCATTCTCCATGAAGTCAGTCCTCCAGTTCTGTGATTATTATTCCATTTATTTATAAAGTGGTCCCTGATTATGTTTTAATATTTTATAAATGACAAAAATAAAAATAGGTAACAATGTAGGCAGTGTTTTGATGTTGATAATACTGAAGAAACTACAGCAAGGATTTTTGCTGTTCAAACTGTAATAAAGTAGTTATTACTGCTGGCTTGAAATTTATGAAATTGAGAAAAGCACTATTCATAAGCATATGTATGCCATCCCTGGCCCCTAGGGTACAATTCTCATCTTTCGTCTTTCTTTAATTTGGAAGTGCATTTCAAGGACTATTTGCATTTTAAATATCTTTAAATATTCCTGTAGAGTAAATCCCTATTTGTGAGCTACAGCTCTCCACTAGTTAACCTCTGCTGGGAATGGCCAGCAGTTGCTGTACCAACGGATGAAAGATTACTCCAAACTGCCAAGAAAGAGAGGAGAAGGGCAAGGGGGTCAACGCTTGGAGACAAGACCCTTTGCTCTTCTTTGCTCCGGCTTTTATTGGTCCTTCAAGATAATCACAAATCCTTATCACTGTTCCTCAAGCACAGGATGTTAGGGGGGTCGTACTGAAGCTGGGAGGATCTGTTTACGGGAAGGATACAATATGCTAATTTGGGCGTGTTCTATTAAACATAGCCTAAGGGACAATGCCTACATCTCTTAGATCACAAGGCAGCTCGGCTGTTTCGGGAAGGCAACTCCCCTCGGCGTTCCAACGGCAGAGGGCAGAGTGGTCACGTAGGCCTCGGCATTCCAAAGGCCTACGCCCTTCTCCAATATGTTCCCTGCCCTTAGAGGCCTCTGTGTTACATTTTAGCAAGCCAGGTATTATGGCTGATTTCATGCTCTGCATTAACCCCAACAAACCTCATTCTGCTCTATTCATGCTCATAAATCCTTACCCATGTAAAAACTACTTTATGATTTTAAACATAGAAGCATCAATGTTTGGTGACAAAATATCCAGAAACTTTAGATGTAATTGGCACTTCAAACAATGTTGGCAACCTTAAAAAATATCAGGGCAGCTGCTTCTTTGTATTTTGGCCATATGTGAATGAGTCACCTAGGCAACTTGGTCTGTGTAGTTTCTTTTGTAAGCATACCATGTACTTCCTGTCCTCTAATGACCAAAAGAGAATAGAGGTAGTCTTTTCTGGTGCAATAATCTATAGCACAGCAGGTAAGCTTGATTGACTTATCTGAGAAGCTTAAAAATGTTCAACATTGGGGTGCCTGGGTGGCTCAGTCGGTTAGCATCTGCCTTTGGCTCAGGTTGTGATCCAAGAGTCCCAGGATCGAGCCCCACATCAGGGTCCCTGCCCAACGTGGAGTCTACTTCTCCCTCTGCCTCTTACCCAGCTTGTGCTCTCTCTCTCTCAAATAAATGAGTAAAACCTTAAAAGAAAAGTCCAACATTGACAACAAAATGAAAACTAATTTTAAAAATATTTTTGAAGATAGCAAAAATATGGCTTCAGCAGAACAGATTCTCTGAGATTTCATCAAATTAAGGTATAATGAAAATTTGGCTTGTATGAATTTTATTCAGGTAAAAGTGGCATGAACCAAAACATTGTAACCATTGTAACCATTTCTCAAAAAAAAATCAAGCATCTTTTTTTTTAATTTTAAAGATTTTATTTATTTATTTGAGATTAAATAAATTTTTTGTTTATTTATTTGAAAGAGGGCGATAGAGAGAGAGGGCACAAACAAGGGGAGCAGCAGAGCGAGAGGGAGAAGCAGGCTCCCCGCTCAGCAGGGAGCCTGATGTGGGGCTTGATCCCAGCTGGGATCATGACCTGAGCCAAAGACAGATGCTTAATTACATAAGCCACCTAGGCGCCCAACCATCTTTTTTTGTTTGTTTTTGTTCAAACAGAGTCATGGTGCTTGGTTCAGATGCTTTTCCCCTGAAAAAGTAAAGCCCTGTGAAGTCAGACAGAAATAGAATAAATAGTATGTTAAGGAATTATTACAGCCAAGGGTCATTAGCTATAATCAAGGGCCAACTTAGAGACAGAACAAGAAGCAGAAGGTGATTTGATCTTAAGCCAGATCAGAAGCCATGCACCATGGAAGCCATCTGGATGCCCAGAAAGTTAGTTTAAATTCTGGTCATTGATTTTTATTTAATTTGGAATAAGTCCTTAAATTCTAAGACAAGAGCAAACCTTTTTATAGATAGGCTGGAAATCTCCCTTTCTTCAAATCTCTTCTACTATTGTAAAATATTCTAAGCCTATCATTTTTAGAAATGCCACTGTCAAAGAAGCTAAGATACAAAATGATAAATTACGGTTCAACCCTAGCAAATTTGAAATCTCCATATTTATTCAGATGTGCACCATATGTTGATATTTTCTTTTTTGTATTCTTCAGGAAAAAAAAAATTGCTATCCACCTAGGAAAATACTGAATTTATTTCTGTTTAAGCATTTTTGATATCTGATTCTTAAAGCAATCCATTGTCTTGGAAGGTTAATGTTTCTCATAACTCTTGTTATTTAACAGTTTACTATCAAAAACCCATCCATATAGGTACTGTTCAATCTGGTAGCCACCAGCCACATGTAGCTATTTAAATGTGAATTTAAATTAACTAAAATATATTAAAAATTAGTTTCTCAGTCATACTAGCCATATTTCAAGACCCTGATAGCCACAAGTAGAATACACTGTTTTCATCATCAGAGAAAGTGCTATCAAACAGCACTATTCCAGACCAGGTGTGTTGGTAAACTATGGTCCATTAGTCAAATCTGGCCCATTGCCTGTTACTGTGAATAAAGTTTAATGGGAACACAGCCATGCCCATCGGTTGAAGTGTTACGTTTGAGTGCTTCACTCTGCAAAGGCAATGTTGAGTAGTTGTGACAGATAACAGTGTCTCCCACGGAGCCTAAAATATGTACTGTCTGGCTTTTTGCAAAAGATGTCTGCTGAACTCTGAACAAGACCATTGTCTAAAGTACAGTTTTAAGAGCTATAAAAATGAGTAGCCCTTGACTTTTGCTTTCCATTCTTTTAATTTTTATGTAATTTATGTTTTGCATAAATTTGTTTCAAGGTCCCTATCTTGGGCTCTCCTTACAGAGTGATAGTCTAAAGAGCTTTTTCAGATCCAGGTAGGAAAATGATCACAAGGAATGGCTACTTTCATTGTTTATGTCAAATTGAAGTCATAAATTCTCCGGATACAAGGAATGCTGGGTATTACAGCAGCTAAGCCTGCCATTACAGCCACAAAATGTATCATAAATCAGTTTGGAGTTGGGAATATTTACAAGCCTCTTTCTTCATGTCTGTTTTATAATATGTAACAAATTCAGTTCACGATGTTCCTCAGTAATTTGAAGTTCATTTTGTATTTACAGACTCGATTGCACTTTATATGCAAATGACTCATTATACTTTAGAAAAGCAGTATGTTAATTTGATTAATTTCTTACCTTATTTAAATCTTATGAAATGTCACCTGCCATTCAATGTACACACCAGTTATAACAAAACAACAAACATTACAAAGAGCTGAAGCATTAAATTTCTCCTCATCGGAAGACAGGTATGACAGGATTCACTTTATGCACATAGGAATACTGGATACGTTGGAGATGTGGAACTCTGCAACCAACCCCTCCATGGGCCCTAAATAACAAACTTTCTATAATAAAACTGTCCATCTAAAATAGACACTTGGGAATGTTGATTCCATTTTCTAGATGGTTTGCAGTAGTTTGTGAATTAGGCAGTTTCTGTTTGCAAGTCTGAAGTACAATATAAATAAAACATTGCTTTGCAAGTATCCTTTGTGCAACTCCTTGTATCTAACATGATGCCATCCCCTTTGAAGGAATTTGTTTCCTCTTGTCATTGCCTCTGGTCATGGGGAATGATAAGGATAATTATGTTGTCTACCCCTGTGATACTTGGTGCTGTGTGTCTCCCTGGTAGGATGCCATATTTCCTCTTTTCAAAGCAGCTTCCGTTCCTTCTGTCCACTGTTCTCTCAGCTTTAAGGAAAGGGGAAATGTACAGCATAACACTGCAGGCTAGAATTTATTCTTGGAAGCCACAGAAGGGAAATTAGCATGGCTAGGTAGAAAAAGCAACCCTGGAGCAGAGTAACCCTGTGGGGTCAGTTGGCTATCACATGCTAATGCTGTGAGGAGAAGGAATGGTATTTTAGGCCTGTAGACTTGTGTCATCATGCGGTCCTTGTGGCATAACTGGCTGGTTTATTAAAGAGAGTAAAACTCAGGGACTCTTGTTTGTCCCAGCAAGCCATGGGAAATTGTAGCACATGAGAAAAAATATCATGGTGAAGGAGCCTTAGACCACTTGGAAGTCCTGGGGTATCTAGGAAGCAAAACACAGACATTTTATGGTGTAAGAGAAACACTAATTTGAAGAAAAAGGATAAGAGTATGAGAAAAATTGAAGAGACAGTTTGTTAAGTGAAGAGTGTTAAAATGTAAGAAAGAATAACACATATGTAAGATTCATTAGGAAAGGCAAATTCAAAGGAAAGTAACTAGCTCAATAGAAAAGAAAATTGGCTTGATAATGCCTTAGCTAAATATTCTTTTTGTTTTTTAATCAACGTTTGTGTTCAAAACTGGCCCTTTTTTGAATACTTTTATTTTGTATTTATTTTTTAGATTGAGTGATACTTTTTCTTTCTGGGTTTGGCAAGAATGATTCTTATTTCTCATTGATTACATCAATTTTTATGTAAGATGGTTATCTGAGGCTGTTTCTACTTGTATTTTCTTTTCACTGGATTGAGTAATAAGGAGCTTTTGTAGCTCTTTTACTGCAGAACTTTGTAGTGACCTTGAGGAAAGTAGGAGTATGTAGACAGACATCTGGTAATTCAGAGATTGTTGTTTGCATAAAAAGTAGGGGAAAGATTTAGTAAATATGAGAGATATGTATAGCCAGATTAGTAAAATATTATTAATGACTTTGGACCATGGTATATATTTTAATTGATGTTTATTAATAGCTTTGCTCCCTGCGGTTTTGTAATATAACATTTACCAAACTTCTTTTTTTGATGGAATTTACATATGGCACATCAGGATGATTAAAAGCCAGCAGTCTTTTCACAGCATGGCAAAAAATAGGATTTGATTTATCTTCATGCCTCGCCTACCACTTACTGTGACTGTACTTTTGAAATTTTAATATTCTCATTTCTCATAAGGAGTTTGTTATATAAAATATTATGTAAATAACTTTTTACATTTCTAAGAATTTTTTTAATCTTTATTTAATAAAGTAGTTTTATGATAAGAGGAGAGGTAAGCTTGGTTCTCACAATCTGTAATGTTTATTCAAGGGATGATAGGTGTTTTAAATTAAGCAGAATTGTACATATTCTAACATACTGGAATGTTGAAATTACTAATAAAATGACATTTTTTACAAGTATTTAAAAGATTTCAAAGTATTCAGTGTGTGTAGAATTAGCTACCTTGGCATATATTAACATTGCTAGAACATTGTTAAAAATTAGGAGATTAGGGGCGCCTGGGTGGCTCAGTTGATTAAGTGACAGACTCTTGATTTTCGCTCAGGTCATGAATCATGGTCATGGAATCAAGCCCCTCATTGGGCTCTGTGCTCAGCGGGAGTCTGTTTGAGATCCTGTCTCTCCCTTTGCCCCTTCCGCTGCTTGTGCACTCTCTCAAACAAATAAATCTTTTTAAAAGTTAGGAGAGTAGCAGAATAGATTTTGGTATTCTCTCAGCAAATGCAATTCTGAATTCTTGTTAAATTGATGTGATGTATAGAGTAGTAGATATGTTAAAATGTTATATGGTTATAAAATGCAGATTGATGATAGTACAAGTACACGTGTGTGCGTGTGTGTGTGTGAGAGAGAGAGAGAGATAGTACAGTGTTAATGAGAAGAAAATGCTTTTCTTTTCACAAATAGAATCATCACACTGTTTATTGAATGTAGCTCATATTTTAACATGACAGGATTATAACAAGTTAAATTCAGTGATATTCTAATTTAGGTAAAAGAGACTACAAACTTACTTAAATATTGCATTCCCTAATTCTATATAAAATAATATAGCTACTCTGAAGTAAGAACTCATTATGTGTAAACAATTTAACAACATCATCTCACTTCAGCTTTATCATAACCTTGAATTATAAGTAATTTATATTCTGTAGTTGGGACCAATATGGACTCAGAGTTTTTATTAATGTATTGTGACCGAATAGCAAGTGGCAGTGTCAAGATTTGAACTCAGAAATCCATAGCAAAAGCTGGATTCAAACCAAAGTTTACAGCGTTCTATTTAAAAATTGAATCACTCTTTTTTAATGAAAAATAAGATATGTAAGATTTGTCTGAATATTGCAATTTTTAATTTTACTTCTAGCAGAGCCTCCTTGGGCGTGGGGTTTTTGAGGTGAGTATTTAACATACTGGGGAGAAGGTGTAGGAAGTTGTTCCTTCAAATGCTGTGAGACGCAGTTCTAACAAGTGCTCTCAGGCATATAGTTCTTTAATAGCACATATTTTATTTAAGTGACTAAACTACTTTCCTGCTCATTGTTCCTTCTTGATCCCCACAGCGTGCAAATAGCTTGCTGACGGGAGAGTCTCATTAAATCTGTGATGTGGGTTGGGGAGACACTGAGGCTCCTCACACAAGGGCATATGGTCTTGAAGCAACTGTGTTGTGACTCCGGTTCAGGTGTTGAAAGTAGCTTTCCCCTTCTCACTTTCCCCACAGCTGCTTTCATGAGTCAAAGAGGAGAAAGCCTGCTTGGTTCATATTTGTTTTAGTGCTAAAGAAAAAAAAAAATCACTGAGACGTTTGAGATGCTGGAATAGATTTCAAAGTTAAAAGCCATGGGTCTGCATGTCGAGTTCAGATGACAGTGCGTTGTATAAAATTTTGTCATGAAAACTATTGTCAGGAAACTGTTGATGCAGTTTCTAGTCTGCTTATAATAAAATCATAATGTTAAAATCACTCCACATTTACTGCTTCTGTAGCCATTCTGTTGGATGGAGTTGGGTTTTTGCCATGTCAATCTGCTATGGGAAGCGAGGGAGGTGATGGCTGAGATACAGGAGCGAGTTCCTAATCAGCTACACTGACCTTTAAGGACTGTAATGTCGTGAGTTGAATACATTATATTGCAGAGCTATATATAACATGTGTGGGGGCGGCAGAAGATTTTGAAATGTATGCTTTTTAAGACTGAATATATTTGTGAGTAGGAAAAGTTTTTTTTTTTTTTCTTTTTTTGGAGAAGCTTCTTAATACAACGCTCAGATTAGGAATTGCTTTGCCTTCTTTTATATAAGAAAGTCTGGATTTAACATCTTTATGATGGATTCACAGGCATCATTTTCTTGGTTTAAGTGACACTTAAAGAGCTTTCACAATGACAACGGTTTAGATAAAAAAAAATTAAGATTACATTTTTTAAAAAGTAAAAAACAAACAAACCAAAGCTTAAAGTAAAACAGCTTTGTAGTATTCTTTTAATGCTTGACTTGTGATTTCTTTGCTAAGCATGCTCGCACATAAGAATGTAATATATCCTTTTGACTAAAGTCAATCATATTGACACGTGAATCAACACATCTTAAAAGTTCGTAGTGCCCTAATTTTATCAGTAAAATATATTTTAAGATGATACTAAAATTTTTAAAAGACTTTGCATTTTCAATTAGTACCATGAAATGTCTCCGGAACATGTAAAACTTTTGAAGTTTTTGGTTTTCTCAATTCTCCTTTCTACTGCTTCACAGCTTATGATACCCAGTGTAGAGGAATTCTTTTGCAGTTCTATCCCTAGTCCCCTACTCTTTGCCTTACTAATATGACATGTTTTAGCTCTATTATTCCCTATTCCATTATATTTGCCTTTAGTTCTATTCTATCAGAGGTCCACCAGATAATTGAATCAAATCTTTATAAATAATCCACATTTTTGTCAATGTTTGATACTTTTTTTTTTTTTTTTTGGTCACAATCTTCCATTCATTAGTGTTTTTTTTTTTTTTTTAAAGATTTTTATTTATTTATTTGACAGAGATAGAGACAGCCAGCGAGAGAGGGAACACAAGCAGGGGGAGTGGGAGAGGAAGAAGCAGGCTTCCAGCAGAGGAGCCTGATGTGGGACTCGATCCCAGAACGCCAGGATCACGCCCTGAGCTGAAGGCAGACGCTTAACGACTGAGCCACCCAGGCGCCCCCATTAGTTTTTTTTTTTAAGGAGTAGAAATGACAGGTGAAAATTAAATGGATTGGATAAGAGAAGGGGGAATCAGTTAAAGATGACAATGTTTTTGGCTTGGGCGACTGGACGGATATGAGTACCACTTTCTAAAATGGGAAAATAGACAAGGTGAAGTTTAATAAATAGCTATTGGTGATGTTGGATAAAATCAGGAGTTCAACTTGGGAAGTATTGTTTGCATTGCCTCTGCCTTCAAAGCAGAAATGTTACTCAGAAAGTTCAATATGTAAGTCTAGAGTTAGAATAGAAATATAACCAGAGATAATAATATCTGATTCATGGATTAGATATGACAGTCTTGGAAAGAGTAAAAGAGAGACCAGGACCTGGGAAAAAGCCCTTAGGATCTTCATCATGATAAATCCATTTTCCTGTTAAGTGTGATTTTAATGGAATTTAAACTTTCAAATTGCATAGTATCGCATTACTCGTGTTATCATGAAAGCCAAATGAAATCCTTTAGGATTATGTTCATTTTCATCAAAATTTGTAGGATAAAGGTGGCTATCACTATTCTAGGCTATCACCTGTAGTAAACAAGGAGCCCTCAAATCTCTTTTAATTACAGAAGATTAACACACCAGAGTCTTTTATAAGCAGTTTACCTGCAAAGTACTTTGACTATTTTGGGTTCTGGGCTTGTTGTAGGTCTTTGCTGAACACAGAAGTCAGTAGAAAATTGACATCTTTAAGGACAGATACTTTTCATGTTAGAATTGAGACTATTTAAAACATATTGTTTATAAAATTGGTTAGAGATGACAAATATGCTTATTCACGCCGGTAAAAATATAACCAACATTTACAGCACAGTATTTTTGAGTCTAGGACTGGCTTCAGAGTACTACCCTGTACTCTGTACGTTATGAAGATAAGATTATTCTAAACTCACATATTTGCAGTAAAGATGTATTTAATTTATTATCCCCATTATGATTTTAATGTGCAATTATCAAATATTTGTCAAATAACAATTTTATAGAAAGCATTTATTATGATGGATACTGTATTACTCTGCTAGTGCTACCATAACAAAATACCACAGACTGAGTGACTTAAACAACAAAAATTTATGTTCTCAGAGTTCTGGAGTCTAATAGTCTAAGATCAAGGTGTTGGCAGGTTTGGGTTCTCCTGATGCCCCTCTCCTAGGCTTGCAGATGGTTGCTTTTCCCTGTGTCCTCACATGGCCTTTTCTGTGTGTGCACACTCCTGGTGTCTTCCTCTTCTTATAAGGACATCCATCCTTTTGGATTAGAGCCCACTCTTCTGACCTCATTTAACCTTAATTTTCTCCTTAGAGGTGTTCTCTCCATTAGGAGTTAGGGCTTCAACATATGAATTTAGGGGGATACAACTCAGTCCATAACAGATATTAAATCCAGTGAAATGATTATTAAAATATAATCTTGCCTTCGAATCCTCTCCAGCCAATTTGGCACAAGTATATGTATTTTTCTTCATTATATACATCATGTATACACACACATATGTATCTATACACACATACACACACATACATTTGTATACACATAGATACAGAATATATTTACAAACATTATGGAAGGTATTATGTGGTAACTTCTTTGTAAGTATAAAGTATTATCAGAGTTTAAACATGTGTCATTAATAGGTGGAGAAATGAGAGTAGGTACTAAAGAAATGAGAGTAGGTACTAAAGGAATACTTATATAGGAAAGATGACTATTATAAAATGGCTAGGTACCAGATTCTGGAGGTAGACTGCATAGGTTCAAATCCCGGCTCCATTTGCTGTATAACCTGAACAATTAATTCTTTATCTAAATAACAACAACAATTACAACAACAACAACTTGAATTGTTGAGGGGATTAAATTACATAATGTATGTAAAGTCTTCATATCAAAGACTGGCACAGAATAAGAGTCCACTAAATATCCTTTATTTTTATCCATATGTTTAAATGGAAATAAAAAGTGCATAGACAAATAGAAAAACAATAAAGAGGATACGCTGTTAGTACTTTCTTAATTTAAAAAAATCAACCTCTCCAAATCTTTTCCCATGAAAGTATAATAGTAGCTCTCACTCAATTGCTCTCCACTAAGACATAATCTATCATCTCCCAGAGTGATTGATTGCATGCCTCTTTTCATGAGTTGATTGCATTATGGCAGCCCATAAATTTCACTACTCTTTTAAAACCTTAAGAGGCCTCTGACATCTCTCCTAGGTTTTAGAACCTCTCTCACCCATTGAACCACAAAGAGTTAAGTTTGCTCTGAAATGTGCGCATAGTAGATCAGTAAAACCAGCTCTTTCAGCCTCAAAGAAGCACCAGGAAAAAAGAGACACCTTGCTGCCAGAATTGTCTAATCCCTGCAGTGAGAGGTTGGCCCCAATCCCCACCGAAGAGTTTACCTTAATATTAATGCAATTTATTTTTTAGAAAACCCAAAACTTTATTATTTATATTCCAGGCATTGTGCTACATACTGTAACAGCTCCTTCAGGGTGAAATCAGATTCTTTAAAGCATTGTTGTTTCATTAGTCTTTCATCTTTTACACCTCGTGGGATAACTTGTATATTATATTTACGAGGCATTTCATGAATCCTCAAAACACCTGTAACCATACCACTGTTAAAACCAGAGTCAAAGAATGTTCATATGTCAAAATAAAAATCTCATTCTAGGGGCGCCTGGGTGGCACAGCTGTTAAGCGTCTGCCTTCGGCTCAGGGAGTGATCCCGGCGTTATGGGATCGAGCCCCACATCAGGCTCCTCCGCTATGAGCCTGCTTCTTCCTCTCCCACTCCCCCTGCTTGTGTTCCCTCTCTCGCTGGCTGTCTCTATCTCTGTCAAATAAATAAATAAAAATCTTAAAAAAAAAAATCTCATTCTAAATGATATTTTCAACTGTGCCCTCACTTTCCTATTAAACATATATTTAAATATGTTGACATAGCTATTAGAGTTGGCTACATGTCCTCTAGCTACTGTAGAAAGAAAAACATCCCCCACTGCTGCCATGACTTTATTATTTCTAATAAGGAATGAACTTGGAAGCATTTAAACCAAATAGCTAATTATTATAAGGAAAAAAATGTTTAGCATCAGTGGAAGGAAAAAAATGTTTAGCAACATCGGCAGTGGCAGATAGTCTACATTTAAGTAAGTAGTACTTTATGATTTAATCTAATAATTCAAATCATTCAACTAATTAAGAGTACATACACCACACCACTCTGTCATGCTGGGAAGCATTGTACAGAGCCCTCAAAATCACATGGTCGATAGTGTTCAAACTGTACCTCTAACAATTTTTACTGTAAAATGTTTTTGTTAAGTTTTCTGTCAGAAAAGCTGAAGAACTCCAGGACTTGCACAAATATTTCTGCATAAATTGTTAATTTCTCAATAAATTCATTCTTCCGAAAGGCAGCAGATGTCCTGGTTCTCTATATGGACAAAATTAAAACATGTTCCAAAATGTACATAACAACTATGCTGCCTTCTAAACACATATACAAAGTTATAGAACTTTTTTGACCAAAAGCATAGAATATCAAAACATCATGGGTTCGCTAAAAATTCACTGTGTCCCAGTGTCCTGATAGCATTTATATTCTACTCTAAACTAAACCTGTTCTCTTCTTAAATTATGCTCCATTTTTCTTTTTCAAATTAGAAATCAAGTTTAATGTTTTTGGATATATTTAGAGAAAAGTTAAAATGGAAAGCAATTGAAATTATAACACAATTTATAAGGAAAATAACGTTAAGATGCAGGCAAGTAATCCCATACTTGTTTTGAGACTGGGTATGTTCTGATTAAGTGTACAGGAGGGACGAATTCAGAGTGGTGTTGGTGTGTGAATACCAAGTGCAAGGAGTTCTTGAAGGAGGCCCATTGAGCTGGCTAAATATAATTATGGGAGCAAACGAAAAGGAAATAAACATTGCTGGCTTAGAGCATTACGTGAGGAAAAGTATAGAAGCTGAAAGAAAAGATCAAAGAGAGTTGCAAGAGAATGGGCCGGTTGATGTGAAACTTTATTATCAGAGGGAGCTCCTAGATTGGACATAATAGGCAATGTCCCACTTTTATGAATTTTTATCTCTTATGGCTAAAGTTAAACTTGTTGACAATATCTTATTGTGTCAAAAAGGACGGACAGAAGAAAAAGGAAGGAGATGAAGGAAGAAAGGAGAGTAGGAAGGAAGAATCTGTTCTATCCAATCATTCAATCCCATATTACTTAGACGCCATACAACTTAATAAGGTCTTTTTGTCACATCTCAGTTAGATAAATCTAATGTTGGCAGAACAGCCTGATGCAGACCCATCATCTCAGCTACACATTCCAAACACAGACCAGAACTGTGCCTCAGGATCAGAACTCTGAGATCTGGTGCTTTTCAGGGCATGTTTTTTGTTTTGTTTTTAAATTTTTTTTCCTTCCACCCTTCTTAAAAAGGAAGAAAGAAAGAAAGAAAGAGAAAGAAAGAAAAGAAAGAAAGAAAGAAAGAAAGAAAGCGAGCTGAAGTTACACTTTTTATCAGCTAGGTTGGATGAACAAGAACCAGGACCTCTGTATTCTACTCTTTCAAGCAAACTAGATATCTAGATTTTGGGATGAGATTGTATAGATAAGAATGCTTACTATTTTGTCCAATTTCTTTTCCATCCAGTTTCCCAGTACAAGAAAAGATGACCATATATGGAGAAATTTACACTTTTTAGGGGATGCTTTTATTTTCCTTGACTTAAATAGCATATACTATAGATAGTAGTAATATGATTACCTAAGATATACCTGACCATGGAAGCTCATAATACAAGAGTAGCTCTTAGGAATATCCTAAATCATGCTGCTTTGTTGCCTTTATGCTCAAGTCACAGGATATAGATTTTTACATACCTAAGAAGGTGATCTGATAAGGATGTTCTTCAAAATTCTAGCATCATGCTGAGCAAATCTAGGGTAGCCCTGTTGTTTGTCAATCTTGACATCTCTTTCATTTTTTAAGCAATTAATTACCTGCAGAGATACTAAGGTTGCCTGGAATTTTTACATTTTGAGTTGTGTCTTTAATAGCATCTTCCAGATTTTATTTAAATGGGAATTCAAATAAACAATTAAAAGAGCTAACCATATCACCCCCGCCCTTCCCCCTTGGTAAAAGGTGTAGGAGGCATTTCTGCCTCCTCTCCTTTTCATCCTTCCCACCTTGTTCTTTTGTTTTAAAAGCTGACCAGAAGTAAGATAAAGATATATAGCAGAGCATTTGTTAATACTAGAATGAGTTTAAAGAAATAAGATACTGCTGTCATTAAATTATACAGAGAGAAGATTAATTGGATGAAAAGACCAAAAAGGAGGGGAGAGATAGTAAACTGAGTTGCAGATCATCAACTTCAGTTTACTCAGAGATATGCAGAATTCTAAAATGACTATTTTGATGAGGGTATGCCCTGCTAATGTTTCTTCTTTGCTGGTGAAGCACAGATCATACAATCGAATAGAAGGCAGTGAGTCAAATGCAGTAAACAGTAAAGGAGGTAAATGGAGTATTATATAATTCACAGAGTGGGCAATGAAAAAAAATGAGACATAATTCAAGACTCTGTGCATATTTAGCAGATAGAAATATGTCAAACACCATCATTTTCTATCACATTTTTAAAATACGTTGTCTATATAAAATGTTCTTTTTTTTATTTTGTAAGCTTTTTGTGGTTTAAATGAAAGTGAAGGGATTTCATTTTTCTTATTTTTTAATAAGTCTGGAATCAGGGATTCAAACACCTAAACAAAAGACATTTTGTTAAATATACACTATTTTAATGAATATATTTATGCACACACATCAAAATTATTCAAGTAAAATTAATTATTTGTATTTTGATGCAAAATTTCACTGAAACCTGCATTTTTTCAAGCTAGTGGTAGCAGATCTGTAATATAATATCCAGCAAATGGATAGTTCTTTGCAAATATTTGTTCAGTGCTAAGCACTTGGAAATTTTGGCATGGTGATTTCATAAAATTCAAGCTGCTATTTATGATTATTTGAATTATACAGTGCAATGGATGGCAGCAATTAACCAAGAAAATATGAAGTGAATTATCCAAATAATTAAATCAGAGCCTAAGCTGTAATTACATATTGAAAATCCACTTGCAACATTTAATAATGCAGCAAGACTTGCTTTATTTTTTGTCATAGGAAGTTGTCTGATGTTGTGGAAAGAAGGTTGACCTAGCAATTAGGAGCCCTTAGTTTTACTGTCAACTATAAAACTAACCTACGCCATGTCTGATTTTGTCACAGATTCTTTTAAGTTAAAATAAGAAGAGAATTGATGATTGTTTAGATCATTTCTGGCTCAAAGAATGCTGTGTCTTTATAAAACTTATAAAACTAACCAACCAGAAAATAGAAGTTCCAGTTTGTTCAACATGTTAAGAATTGTTAGACGTATGTAAGAGGTCATTGCTGCCCAGTATGATCAAGACTGTCAGTCTTTGGATAAACATTGAAAATTCCAGCAAAGTTTTTATCATGGAGATCACAACGCATCACTGCAGGTCATAGAAAAAGTTAGCTTTTAGATCAAGTTGGCATTTAAAACAAGTTGGCCAAGTAGGTAAGCTCACAGCTGCCCAATACCATTTAGTGTCAGGGCCAAGGACACTTGAACCTATGTGGAAAATCACTAGTCACTATGGATATAACTGAGACTGTAGTATCATGCTGTGTTTATGAACCCGATCTCAGGTTACAGTCCTGAGTTGTAAACCAGCCTTTCCCACTTACTTGTGTGAGCTAGGGTAAGTTGTTTTGTTTTCCACGAGTCAAGTTTCTCTCTCTAAGATGGTTCCTGTGGCACAGCTAGAATGACTAAAGAAATAAAGCACTTTATAGTGGACTTACACGGTGCTCACCAGACAATAAGTGCTTAGTAACTGAATCTAGTATTATTATGATCGAATGTAGTGGTTATGAAGGGAAAGAGGGGTAAGAGACGAAGAGTGGACGGCATGGATAAATTAATTCATATCCTCTCCCATCATAGTCCCTAAACGATTGTTCTGCTGAGGAGACTGAATCCCTGGAGTTTCTCTTTATTATTATTATTATTATTATTTTTATTTTTATTTTTTTTTTGCAGCAAATTGGTGCATTTCCAATTGTGTGTGTTTTGTGCTTTCACAAATATTCAAGAGTAACTCTTAAAGTCTGGGAGGTGTGTGCTTACTCGAGCTTTATGCATTCTTTTCAAGTTAGACCAAACATCTTATCTTTGTTCCACAGAACAGGATACAGTACATAAAGTGTTGACTATTACAGAGAAAGCCTCTAATTCTGTTTGGGAAGATTAAGACACTGCTGGAAAATGAACCCTTTGTCTAACCACAGATCAGGGAGAACACGAGCCCAAAAAACTACCTTCTTCCCGCTGCCTTTACTGTCCCTCTGTGGCCTGCCCAAAGAGCACTGCCACTCATGTGCCATCAAACACCTCTCCTGTTCTCGGGAGGGCTGCTGCAGCACCAGTGATAATTCTCTACTATTGAGAAAGGAAGTGGACTGTCCCATAGCGCCTCGGTGCCTGCCTTATGGGAAAACCTACCAAGAGAGACCCCTATTATTTACCTACAGGCAATAGTAGAGTGAGGATAAAGAGTTGAAAAGTAATTTCAGAGCCTTTCCATAGTATTTCTTTTTAGGTTAAAAAGGATCATAATGAACATTAAGATTTTGGAGGGGACTTAACAAATAAGTCACCATCTATTCTCTGTTCCCTTGGAACATTTTAGGCAGAATGTTCTGTGAGACTGTGGGCCTCAGACCTTCTCTGTGGCACTATTAAAATAAACATGTACTGCCTTGTTAAATCACAGGTGATCTGGATTTCAAGTTACTGACAGCTTGCTTGGAACTCCCATTTAATCCTCACATTTATCTGCAAGCTCTACTGATTTCAACCCTCTTTCACTGGGCTGGAGCTATTTCATGTTATGACCTCAGAGATAACATGCCATAGTCTAAGATGTTTAGCTAATATGAAATTGCTTTAGCCTGTGGCTTTGCCTAAGGATAAATGTGTGCCACCCTGGCCAACATGAAGGGGAAATTTGCAGCAGTGAGAGCTCGACAGTCTAATTAATTATTTAGAGGTTTCAAGGGGGGAAAAAGAAGTCTAGAGTCCCAGAGTTCCCATTTGCAATGCATTAAACAATCAGAATAATAAGAAAAAGCACAGAGAGACTGTCGTGGCTGTCTGGAATGTGTAGTATGTAATTTAAGGGCCAAAATTAGAAATAACCTAGGCTCTTAAAGATAATTTTAAGGCTGAAGGTTATGGGAGGCAAATCCTTCTAGAACTGCAATACTATTTTTTTTCCCTCCTTTTGTCTTTATTTTTGTATCTTGAAATGCCTGCAGAGCTTTACTTCCTTGCTTCCTAAATTGCCTTCATGTATTAGAAGTCTTTGGCTGAGCATATAATTAAAAAGTCCAAATGTGAACACCGGGGAGAAAGGTGTCTAATAAAGTAAGTGGCAAATGTGAATTTATTAAAAGTAGGTCATGTCATACACTGTAATAGCCTTTTGGCGTATCTCCTAACTTAAGAGATAAAAGTAATGAAAGGATACTGCATGCTTATTTTTGAGAAAGGCATTTGTTATAGTGCTACATAATAAATGCCTATAAATTAATTGGATAAATACCTGAAAGAAAGCCTGGACATATAAAGTAGAGTAAGCATAATCAATAAATGCAGGCCCTCTAAGTGGAGAGCTGCAGGGAGAGTCTCAAGGGGTCAGTATTAGCACATGTTAAGTATTTTGTTAATGACATGCTCACATCTGTGGAATACATTTTCTGATACCAGAATCAAATTAGCCAGGAAACACACAGAAGGGCAAAGCAACCTGCAGAGTTAACAGTAGTGAAATGAAAGTCATAATGAATATAAACTAATATTAAGATAGAGAATACACAAGATGAATGTAACAGGAGAATCTAGTCTGGAAAACACTGAATTGGAGACATAGGCATGATACACACGGGTGTTGGCAGTTCATTTTGAACTGCTCTTATACTTAAAAACAGTTGCATGCAGAAGAGGAAAAACAAGATCTATAGATAGCTACACATAGTCACTTGATGGAGTTTTTCCATATATTTTATGGCAAGTGAATGATGAGTAGATGAACTTAAAAGAATAAGAGCAGATACATTTTGAAAGAGGAAACAAATGGCTACTAAACATTTTTACTCTTCATGCTCTTTAGTTATTGAAGAAATTTAAATTAAATCATCTGGTTTTAACTACAAAATGAGAAAATAAAAAAATGATGACAACAGTTATTGTAAACACATAGATCACTTACTGTACAACAGGCATTGTACTAAGTGACTTAATAGGTTAACTTATTTATAATAACAGTAGTCTTAGGCAGCAACTCTTATCCTAGCCTTTTATGGATGAGGTAGGGGGTAGTGAATGAGTAGCCTAAGGTCACACAACTCCTTGAACCCAAGCCCCAGCATTCGTGTTTTGATTTGTTCTTTGCGCTATGACTACCCAATATCTTGGGGTTGAAAAGATGTAGGTTGTATTGTGCACTTTAGATTCAGAGGCTATAAACTGTGAATTGGTTCTGATCTAGTTAAGGAAAGATCTCACATAAAAATCTGTTGTAAAAGAGGTTCAAGAATTTAGGTCCACGGTCCATTCACAGAGATCAGTGGTTCTAGATGTGTAGTCCCCACAACAATAGCACAGCAGCACCTGGGAATTTGCTGCAAATGCAAATTCTCAGACCCTAACACGGATATATTGAATCAGAAATTTGAGGTTGGGGCCCCTGTGATCTGTGTTTTAACAGTTTCTCCATCTGATTCTGCTGTAGTCTCAGGTTTTGGGAATCACTGATTTAGATAGCCCAAGCTCTTTCTTATCCATAAGTTAGATCGATCCTCACAAAACAAAGATACTTACTCTTCAAATTTCCTAAATTTATATGCAGGATTTTAAAAGCAGCTAATTGTGTTGCTGTTGTCACAAACCCTCTTCCCACCAATAAAGTTTCCATTATTCTGAAGCAAAAGACAAAGACTCTTCACTTGGACTGAAATGTCTTTCCTTTTCATTCCCACACCTTCTCTTGAGGCTCATCTTCAGCTAAGTTTGCCTTTGCATTCTCTTCCAGCCACAGGCCATTCAGTCCTCTGTGGCCATCTCATTGTACTCCACAGGCCTTTTGTACCTGCCTTTCCTAAAGTTGATAATAATATGTTCGATCTTCTTCTCTAATAATCTTGAACTTAGTCTTAGATTTGAATTTTCAGTTACTTAGAAAATCCTTCCCTGACCCCTGTGATTAGCAAGTCCTTATTACTTGAGCTTCTAACTGCAATGACCTCTCTTGAAGCCTGCATTGTGATTGCACTTTATAATTACTGATTTGACTAATAATTGCCCCCTTCCACTGGCCTGCGAACATCATTTGGACAGGTACTATAAATGGCCTTTGATTATATGGTTCATTGAACAAATAAATGCATGCATTCCTTCCATCTTATTTCTTTAAATTCCAAGCATGGCATGGCTTCTCATGATTTAAAAAAAGTCAGTATCTTTGTCTTTTCAAGACTCAGTTAAAGGATCATCTCTGTAAAGAATGCTTTCTTATAGTTTGTAAAAAAAAAAGAAATCGTTGATAGGAGAAGAAAGGGATAAAGAAAGGGGGGGTAATCAGAAGGGGGAATGAAGCATGAGAGACTATGCACTCTGAGAAACAAACTGAGGGCTTCAGAGGGGATGGGGGTGGAAGAATGGGATAGGCTGGTGATGGGTATTAAGGAGGGCACGTATTGCATGGTGCACTGGGTGTTATACGCAACTAATGAATCGTGGAACTTTACCTCAAGAACCAGGGATGTACTGTATGGTGACTAACATAATAAAAATATATTATTATAAAAAAAAGAAATCATTAAAAGTATTACAGTGTTATTCAGCTTTCCTACTATCCATACCCACATGATTGTAATCCTTTTTGGATGAGCTTTTTGAGAATCCCATGAAAATTCTGTACTCTCTCTTTAAAAAAAGTTCCTACCTTGCATATAATTTCAAAAAAATTACAGACACCCTCAAGTCCAGATAAAAAACACTGTTTTATTTTTAAAAAAAGCTCCACTTTAGATACATTTTTCCTCTGAAAATTCCATTCTGTCCTATTTTGACTTCTGTCTTACCTACAGTTATTAATTTGGAAAAAGGACTATAAATCCTAAATTAATTAATAGTATTTTTGTGATTATACATACATATACAAACACTTTTTTTCCCCACAGGAATGAAATATTTCAAATTTGTAGTATCTTAACTTGTAAAGAAGGATACATTGTAATTACTATTTGAATATTTTATCATTTGTGTCCTTTTTTCACTTAACAGAATGAATCAGTGGGAGAAGTAGTACAAAAGGGCATTGCTAAGTAAATATCATTTATAGAATTCCAAAACTTTAAAAGTATAAAAGACTTTAGACATTAACTATCCAAACATTTTATTTATAGGTGATGAAATTGAGGTCTAAATGTTATAACTGACTCATTAAAGATCAAACAATTAGGAAGCAAACCAAAATTAAAGTTCAGTTCTTTGACATTTGACTACGACATTTAAAAAATAAATTGGAGACAGGTGTACTTTATCAAATATCAGAATCCAAAAAACTTAAAATAATTAAATCACCCTGAAGACCTTTTAAGAAGACTTAAGTTATGTAGGACAATCTTACTAAACAGGGCCTTTACAATTATGTATTCCTTTAAAAATGCATCCTTTTTTTTTTTTTTAAAGTTCTTGACTACATATGTCTTCGTATATATGATTGATGTTACATTCTTAGAAATTAATTACTTATTTTCCATAATTAAGGTAAGATTATTCATCAGAATAATTAAATAAATAAACAGTAGTAGGGGTAGCTAAGTCCATAGATAACTGGCTATAGGAAAAAGAATATGTGGATGTACTCCTTTGTAACAGGGTTGAAATTAGGACCAAGAAGTTAATGATGATACTGATGGTGATCTCTATTTTCCAAGCATCTACTATGTATCAGATACTTCAGTTTATTCATTGTGTTTCATTTCTTTAAAAAAAGGAAAGAGTCGGATATGATTCTTCTTACCTTTTTATGGAGAAAAAAAAAAAGTTTCTAGGAGCATAATTTTTCCAGGGACACATAATTATTAAGAGCCTCAGGCCTGGCTGATTTTGAGAAAAGCTGTTCTGAGTCACTTTGCTACATGGACTATTTACTATCATTCTGGAAAATTACCTAGTTTGGCCTCAATTTCTTTATAAAACATTAGAATTCTATGATGCTGTTTAATTGGTATGTTTAGAATATGTAAGCCACTTTAAACTATAATATTCTCCAATAAAGTAGTGTTTCTCAAACTTCGGTGTACATAGGAATCCTACGAAAGCATTGAGAAAATGCCTTCTCCTAAGGACTTATTACAAGAGATTCTGATTTAGGACTAATATGGGACTCAGGAGTTTGCATTTTTATATGCACAGCCAGGAGTGAAGATGTTCCCCATGCTCTAGTAATTAAAAAAAAAAAAAAAAAAAAAAAGCAAAACTATTAGAAATCAACTAAACTATTAAAAATTAGAACTCTATTAAACTATTAAAACTATTAGAACATTTCAAAAATCATATAAAAAAGTTTACTTCCTCCTTTCAGGAATGAGCATCCATAAACTTTATCCTTGATAAGTATAAAACAGATTATTTATATTGCTATTTTAATCAGAAGAATTCCAGATTATTTGTTGTGAGTAAAAAGGAAAGTTATGATTTATGTTGGAATAAAATCTCAATGTGTTAAATAGCAAATTGATCTGCTCTTTATATTTCAAAATTAATATTATCTGTGTTCTAATATGCTACTTCATTAGAGGCCTCAGTAAATTAAAAAAAAAATTAAAAAATATATGAGTGGTATATGTTGAACATTGTTTAAAAATGCTTTGTTTTTAAATCAGCACTACATACAGATGTGCAGAGTGAAAAATGATCATATTTTTGTGAAGAAATGCATCTCAATATAAGAGCATACAGATATGTTTAATTTTATTTGCTTTAAAATTGACATGGGTTTATTTTACCTCTACTAGTCTTTAAAAAAACATAGTGCAAATCATTGCATTACTCAGCTTAAAATCTGATAATCTTATTTAAAAAAAATCTAAGTATGCCAGTGCTTTTTCTGTGTTTTTACATGTAAAGTAAAATGCATGGTTAGGGTAAATCATTTAATAAAACAATTATACTAATTGTGTGAGTATTTTATATACAAAAAGTATTTTATGGTGGCTTATACTATACTCAGCATGTGTGAATGTGGCTTTTGATAATTGCCAGTGAATTTAATGTTTTTCAACAATTTGAAGTAATCTACATTGCTCCGTCACACTCCCTGTTTCTTGCTTGGCATTTACGATGCAAGGTAACACTTTTTCCATAAGATTTTAGATGCTGTTATTCTTGATTTAAAATAACTACCTTGGTCTGGATACTGACAAAAATAGTGACAAGGAAAAGAAGATGGGGTGTATAGTAGTATTTGTCGTCTCTCAGTGTGATTCATATTGATTTAAAGGTATTTCATATAACCAAAAGTAATTATGTCATAAGATAATATTCATGAAAGCAGGAAGGAAATGAATGTACCTTGAAATTTGGTGTTATTTTGATTTGTACACTAAGTCTATGTTATACCTTTAAATTCTTCAGTATGTTTGCTAGAAAAAACAAGAATAAATTTTTTGAGACATGGAAATATCTTGTCATTTCCTATTGAGTATATCCTTAGATTGTCCTTTGTTTCCTAAGGTATTTTAAATCAATTCTCCAAAGTTACACATAGGACAGCATTCATACACTGTTATTTCCATTATTCTTTATTAACAATAACAACAGCAAAATATATATATATACACAAACACATGTAGGTTATGGATTGATTTGTAACTTTTATTTTGTAAATTGGAAAGATATTTGAAATATTTTATGTTTAAAATATGTATTTTTAATATTTAAATATTTTAAAGTTTAACAATATATTTAAATATTTTAGATTTCTATATTTAACTAAAATCCAGAGTAAGCCCCCAAATATAACTAATACATATGATCGGTATATATTTTATATATATTCATATAAACATATATTTTTGTTTTATTTACTTTAAAAATATAACCTCAAAAACTATACTGTAACTTTTTATATGTGTAGATTCACCTTAAACAATGTTACCATTCACAATGTTTTAAAGTAAATTAAAAGAATTATGTAATATAAATAAATTGTAAAATCCATGAAATTTTCAGTAGTAGCAGTAATTATTTAAATCTTGAAACTTCCCTCAAAATGTTGATGTGCATCAGCTTACTTGAGAGAAAGCACAGATTACTCTAGGTCAGCGGAGAAATGATTTATTTCATAAGTATAACTCTCTGAATAACTTTGTATTCTCTCATTAAGAACAACAGTACAGGAAATCATTTACTGATCATTTACAATGTACATAATATCCTGTGCATGCTTAGGCAACTCTATGGTGATTTACAAATCTGGACAGGCATCAAAATTACTGAACTTAGAAAATAATTCACAGTGTCAATGTGAATAAATTTCTAGATTTTGACAATATATTTAGTCCAATAAAATAAGGTTCTTTATTCATGAACGAATTTGAAAGGTATTCAAGCAGGACTCCTAAACCATTTACTCTGAATTATTGGCTTTATTATTTTAATACCATGTTCATGTCACTTTGTGGTAACCTTGTGACTGCATAGCAGAAACTAGAAAAAGAGATCAGTGCAGGGCAGGATGTAGAGTTATAAATCAAGTACATTCTTTTTTGTTTTCCTTTTAGAGAAGGTAGGGGAAAATTATATTATAATCAGATTTACCTTATTGCCTCAAGATTTCTTATCAGAATGAGCCCAGGTGATAAATGAAAATAAATAAAAATAAAAATTTGGGTTAAAACAACATACAAATGTGTACACACACACGTGTGTGTGTTTTTACTTGCAACTAAGATGAAAATTATATCTGCTCCTTATGCATTTAGAGAGGAGATCAGAGAACTGAAGTAGGAATGAAAATAAAATAATAACCAATAATTATTGAAATAGTAGACTTCCAATTTTTTAAAATAATAGAAAAAATTAAGTTGGTGTTTACCCTGTTCAATTTATTCCTTTAAATCCTTTTTTTCCCCATTTCTGAGTAGGAGTTTCTTCGCAAAACCAAACATAATTAAATATAATTATCACTAGTGTTAAACCCAATTTGTGGTTCTGTTTAAGAATTAAATGTATCCCTCCCTGTGTTTTTCATAAAGTAGAATGAGACCATGTATACAACTGAAGTATTTTATTGTAACAACAATTTTGTACTTCTGTTATATTGACAACACTAAATGACTCGCCTTGTTGTAGGAAAGTGAGCCACAAATAAATATGTGCTCATTCTGCCTTTTGCAGGCATTTTGAGAACACTGAGTCCATTCCTTATCCTGTATCCCTGTTCCCTGGCCACAAGACTTTATCCTTCATGAGAAATTATTTCACTATCGTTATGATGAAAATCAATTTCATGCTTAATCCCAAAGGCATAAATATATTTGTAAATGCAAAGCCAGTTTTGAGACAAAACATTTGAAAACTAAGAAAAAGGATCAGATGGCATGCCTTTTAGGTACTTCTCATATTTACTTTTCTGTTCGTAAAACGAATTCTAATTTGACCTTAAGAATGCAAACCATAAACACTTCCCTGATGTGTGTGTATGTGTGAGAGAGAGAGAGAGAGAGAGAGAGAGAGAGAAAGAGAGAATTGTGTCGTCTTTGTTTCTCAATCCCACAGCAATCTCTATCAGTAATCTATATGCTCATGTGCTGCTCATTAGATAGATGCAAATTATTGTAAGAAATATAAATATATCTGGAGAGGGAAGCCTGACTTTATTGCTTTACATCTAAATTTTGTACCTTAAACTAAAGATGGACTAATTTCATGGTTTGCAGCAAATACTGGCTAACATAAGAGCCGCTATTTGGGGAGTAGAAAATAAATAGTAATAATGATGTTGCTTCTGTCACATAAAATGTAGAATTAATTTTCTTTTCAAAATGGCTATCTAACTATACCAGTATAGTTACTATGATGATGCTTTTATCTTAGTAGACAATTTATTAAATATACAATGAGTTAATTTATAATTCAGCAGACCTAAATTTATGGTTCTGATAATCCCATCAGTTTTCCACAGTAACATTTTCTAGAATATCTGCTATGTAAATGTGTTTTTGTACATTATATCCTTACATCTATTTGGTAACAATAACTTAAGTTTTTATAATCAAAGGTTAAGTATCTGTTTCTTCTATTTTTCAGTTTGGAGAAGTGTTGATTGAAAAGCTATCCCAATATTTAGTATGTATGAGGGCCCATGCAGGGTACAGATGGCATCTTAACCCCATCCATATGTTTAAAGCATCTCCTTCATTTGGAAGTCTTACAGGCACCAAAACAATCATGGAGAGAAATGGTCTTTAAATTTTAATTTTATCAAAATAAACTAGATCTCTTGTGTATAAAACCTTTGCCAGAAATGGATATTCTTCAACAGACAGCAAGCCAAACCCATTTGTAAAGGCCAAGGAAAAGACTGATAACTATGCATTTGATTATATGAGAGTTAGATTAAATTATCTTTGTTTTGGCCATATTTTTGTTTATGCATACACTTTCTTGAGTATTTTTAAATGCTTTTGAAATAGCCTGGATCTCTTTTCTGAGATCTTTTGAATTTTATTTAGTTATTCGCATTTATTTAGTTATCTGTTGTGTTGTTATATGTTACATATTATACATTTATGAACATATCTGGTATAAATAAATACCCCCAAAAAACACATATATACATCAATGTTTTATCTAAATCATACTTAGTAATAGTCTTAGTCTTAATATAAAAGTAATTTATTTTTTTAGATTTTTCTTTTATGTTTAAAAAAGAAATCTACTTTGATAAACATAAGATCCTACACATTTTTTTTTTTTTTATTCAAGCTCTTAATGGCAGTGGCCTATCTTCTTGGGTTTCTTTCTATTTTGTCAGAAGTGGTCTGTATTTTATGATGACATGGACTATTAATGTCATATTAAACTCCTAAATTAGTGTATATTAGCAAATTCATAAGCCACAGCTTGTTTTCATCAGACAGGTTTAGTGAGGAATTATATAGTATATGTGTTTTTAGCTGTTTCTTTTTTTTTTAATGGAAGCTCAAGTTAATCATTGAGAACAAGCATGTTTTTTTTACAAAATTGTTTATATTACTTAGGCTATGATTCTGCAGCAAGAGTTGAAACTTCACTTCTGTTGTGTTTAAAAACAAGCCAAGGTTTGCTAGAAGGTAGGTAGAGGGAAACTTGATTTCATGATGGCAATTGTTTAAATGATATTATTTATTTAAATAAAAAGTTTAAGGAACAAAGAAATGATCAGATTAGAGTTTCCCATCTGAGAGAAAGTTTGCCCTAAACACCTCCTTCTAAGCCTCCCTAAAGAAATTAATATAAACATTTCTATGTAGACTGCTGAAGTTCTTGGAAATGGGAAGAAGTTCTTTGAGTCATAGTTCCAGTTTGGAGAATTAACTCACCCCTCTGTTAGTTCTGAAATGCATAAGAATGATTGTTTATGGATTAAGGACATGTAGAAGAAAGCGGATAGGAAAAAAATATTCCTGGGAATGTCTTCACTCTTTCCATGAAGCATTCCTGCATGCCTGTAGTTCCTTTCAAAGCTAAGCTGGTGAACCATGAGGGGATTACAGTTTTATCAACAGCCTGATTCTGCACCAGCAGCAGGTGCACTGGCTTGATGACCAGCAAGGCCACTGATGCCACGGAACCTGAGTTTCTGGCAGTAGTCACTTTGTGTTAATACCATTATTGATGGTGGTTCAGGCAAGATAGAAGTTGCCAAGGAATGAGCTGAAGTACTAAATGTTGCTTTTAAAATTTAGAGGGAAGAAAGAATGAATTAAAAAAAAAAAAAA
>NW_024426552.1:36346731-36466281 GCF_017311325.1 Ursus maritimus
AAAAAAAAAAAAAAGACCCAGATTCAAGCGCTTGGCTAATTTCTTACACTCTGACTGCCAAATACAGCCAAAGCACAGCTATGGGAGCTGTTGCCACTCAAGAGGCAGACAGCCTGGTGGAGGAAATTGGAAGGACTGAAAAGTCAGTGCTGAAACTGAAAGCAAAGAGTGCCAATTCAAAGGCTGCATTGTGCAAGTACAGGATGTTTTCCTTTCCATTTTCCACAATGAGGCATTTCTTTTACTCCCTCCTATTTTGATCACAGACCAATGTTCTCCACTCTCAGTCACCAAATTGCTGTGGTTTGTTACTTATTTATATTAGCTCTGAGTGGGCTGTTATTCAAATAGTTTAACCTGTAAAATAATTCAACTTTAAAATGTACAGAAAATAGTATGGTGGTCATTCATGAACCCAGCCCCAACATCAAACGTAAACATTTTGCTGCATTTTCTTATTTGCATATTTTACATATTTCCTGATTTGATCCTCCATAATAAAAGGACCTTGACTTACAAAAAGTTGTATAAAAGTTCAGAACAGGAGGAAGTCAAATGTTTTTGAGTGCCTTCTATTTACCACCTCCTGTTCTAGGCATTGGGGATACAGCCATGAACAAAACCATCTGTTCATCTGTTCCTTCATTCAATGAAAATATATTATACCTGTCCTTTTTTTATGGACAGGCATTGTGTTGAGTGCTAAATTTTTAAAGGTAAACAATATACAAGACATTTAGAGTTTAAGACTCTACTCAAATTTGCTAAATATCTTGTACTTATATCAACTTTACAATTTCAGAGAAGTGGCACTTCTCATTGATCAAAAGCAGGAAATAAGCAAGAAAGAATAATAGCATTTTTAAAAGGGAGATAATTATCAAGAAAAATATGAAGAGAATTTTGAAAAAAAAAATCTCAGAATATAGGTGAAAGAACAGAAGTCCAGAAAAGCCAAAGACACTCCCAAAAATTTATGTCAACATTGGTATGTGAAGCTGGGTAGTGTTCACTAAGCAAAGGGTGAGTTCTTGCCTTAACACTATACATGGTTTGGTGGGACCACGGAATTAAAAAAACATCTGGACTTGAATTTGACTAGTAGTCTTATGAAACTTTTCATGACTGTTAACTGTAAAATTTTTAGAGTACTAATAACTACTTTGAATCAGAAGACATCCATGAAGCGTTTAGCATAATTCCTAATACATGGCAGAATCTTAACAATTGGTAGTTCCATTTTTATTAATTTCCTAGGAAAATATACTTTTCTCCAGATTTTATAGCCTAATCTAAAAATAGACATACTCATCTTTTTCCTCTATTTACTTTTTTTTTCTGTGATTAAAGGGGGAACACATGTATGACGTAGCCAATAAAATATTTTACTGTACTTTGCTACTGTGATACTATATACCTCTTGCCTAAATCTGTTTGCCTCCCCCATTTTAGAGACTTATCCACCTGTGGGTATGCAAGTATCCATGTTATTCTTCATTACAAAACACTGGATAGTGTTCAGAATCATCTAACTTCTGACTTAATAACATTTATTCTAGAAAGTCATTGTACAGGAAAGGCAATAATGCCCTTATATTTTCTATTCAGTTTCCTTGAAATATAAACACAGCACCATACTGTAACATTTGATTTCTATCATCTTGCTCAATTTATAAATTGAAACTGATGCTCCAATATCACATGGGAAAATAACATTCTATTTATTAGAAAATTATTAGGCAACATGACTGTGCCAGAATGTAAAAGTCACCTAGAAAATGAACTTGATAAATTATTAAAAAATGTGAAATTCTGTTGGGGTTAAGAGGACAATGTCACATAAAATTCATTCAAACAGTATCAAATCTGGCAGAGTACCTGCAGTAAAATCTGCTTATAGTAGTATTGATTTTCAGGAGTTGAGTGAGTAGATTAAAGTGGAAATTTGATATTAAGTCAAATACCTACCTACCCACACTGCCATTTTAGAACTTTTATGACTTAGAAAATGATTCCACATATCGCAAGAATAGGGAATTTTTGTGGGGAATAAAAGGTAATTTAATTGAAGCATGAGACCAAAACTGAACTAATCAGCTGCTATTATTAAATTATAAAGAGACAAAAATAATACAAGGAGAAGAGACACTGGAGTATCTTAAGGCTGTAAAATTGCACATTCCATATATTCAAATAATATTTCAATAGTATTTAAAATGGAGCCATTCCTTTAAAATGTACATCTAGTTGCAATTAAATAAAAATGGTAAATACTTTAAAATAAGGCATGACAATTCTTAGTCAAGTAAAATCATAATAAGACTATACTAAGACTGTAATAGGACTAACTTTTTGCAATGATAAATGTACATGATCTAGTATAGTGAAATAGCAGTGTATTCATAGTTTCAAGGTAGAAAGAAAACCACCAGGTTTTTTTTCACCTTAAAAGTGCAAAGTAGTTTGAAAAGGGGTGTATGTGGTGGTGGGGGGAGGCTATATATAGTTGAGTGCTATTTTCAGTTTTCTTGATATCTATGTACAAGCCAGCATGACCGCTTGAACAAAATCCCAGATCTATACACAAGAATTCACAAGTAGGTTCTAATGGCAATTTTCATTTTCCTGTGAATTTTTAAAAAGGGAGAATTCCAAGGATTTGAGTCATGATCTTTGTTTATATATGGACCCACGGAGGCAGAGGCAAGTGAAAATAAAGCAAGTAGCTAAAATCTTCCACGTAAATGATTGATCCCAAAGGTCTCTCTTGTGTGACGATTGCAGGGACACCGTATATGCTGTGAGGCAAAGAGAAGAGGACCTCCCTGATTACTATAAATTTTCTTTCTGTACCAACAAAACCTAGTTCTTAAAGCACAGCTGCTTTGTATTAAGTGTTTAATATGACCCAAGAATATTTTAACAGTATCCTTTCCTGAATTTCCTTTAATTTTTTTCAATTGTTTGTTTTGTCTTTACAATAAGATTGTAAATAATTCCAGGCCTTGGTAAGGATTTTGTCCCTATATGTTAATGTTTAGTGTGGGTCTATAAACTTAGTTGTTCAAATCTACTAAGTGCATTTTGTGTGTAAATAATTTAGAAAGCATTATGTATTCTCTCTCTCATTTGCATTATTTTATTGTGGTAAATATACATAGCATAGTATTTACCATTTTAACCAAATTAAGTGTAGAAATATCTGGCATTAAGTATGTTCACATTCTTACACATTTTCTCCTGAAAGAGATGGATTTTAATGATAATAATTATAGAATTACAGAAATCTTAGAGATAAGACACGCCTCAGGGAGATGAGAAGTCCTACGGGAGAGTCCATCCCACAGACCATCATATCAGAAGGGTGGAGTTAACTCAGATAATAAGCAACTCTACCCTCCACAGCCTTGTCCCTTTATTAATACACCTAGAGTCTATTGCTTGATTTTAAAAGTTTATAGAATCCTTATTCTATACTTTAACTTGTGCCCTCACTCAACTACAACTCACATACTACTCACTTTGTAGTTAAGATATGTCATGAATTTATCTTCAGGACATCCAATCATGTATTTATATATGTGTGCTCACTAGAAATATTTTTAACATACATTCCTGTATGTTTTTCTACAAGCCAGGAAAATACAGTGATAAGTTCTTTAAAAAGATCTAGATATAAATACTTAGATATTATAAATTACAGGATGGGAGGAGCATAATATATAACAAGTATACTGATCTACCAATTCATGATCGAAAAATGAAAACTACCTTAGGATGCTGAGAAATAACTTACCTAAGAAATATCTGTCTTCTAAATGTGGACTTTGGCATTTGTGAACTCAATGTTAAATAGTTGTTATTCCATGGAAAAGTGCTGAGATGTAAGATAAATTCTTAAACATTCGATAGGGACACAAGAGGTTTATAGCTCAAAGTTTCACATATGAGTAGGTCTAATATATGCCAATCAGAATACATCCGGCAATTTTAGAAGGTGGACAAAGACTCACTAGCCATCATGAACAAAAACAATTAGCTGGGTTATGGTGTTCTTAATTGCAGATGGTATCATGCTAATTTACTCATACCTCATGGAGTTCCTCTGTTTATGCTCATTGAATAGCACTGTTTATAATCACTCATAGAGTTGTTTGGCTTTGTAACTTGTGCATGTGTCTGCCAACCTGTTTGTCTAGAAGAAAAAAAAATACTTTCAAATGTAATTTGAAGCACATTTTAGGCTATTTGCATTAACTATCTTTAAGAAGGGTTTAGAGTATTTTAAGAGACTGACATTTAGAGTGTATAATCTTTCATGTAAGAAGTTTCATCTTTGTCTCCTGAGGCTTCTGTTTATATATGAAGAAAACTGCAATGTGACATTTGCTAATAGTGCCTGCTGAAGGAATGCTACATCTTCAGGGTACCTCTTAGACTTATAAATTATGGCAATTATTAATGAGATAGATGAAACCATTTTAGAGCACAAAACTGCTTATTGTTTAAGTAAACTCATTGTATTTGGTGTATGCCACTTTTCTACACCCCCCCTAAATAATCTTGATTTTAAAAATTCTCATCTCTTTTTGTGATCTCCCTAAACAACAACAACAAATTCAGGTTTTAAATGACTGCTTATTAGATGTCTAAACTTGGAGAAGACAGTGTCTCCTCAGCTCTAAGATAGGAATAATAAAACATTCCTATCTTTTGAAAATCCAATAAGATTATATGCTGGAAAAATTTCGGCAGAGTATTACACAAAATTAAATAATATTTACATTTTTTAAGAATTATTTTACATTTAAAGAATTCCAAAACTCTTCCTTATCTATCTATCTATCTATCTATCTATCTATCTATCTATCTATCTATTTGACAGAGCACAAGCAGGGGGAGTGGCAGGGAGAGGGAGAAGCAGGCTCCCCACCCGAGCAGGGAGTCCAATGCAGGCCTGGATCCCAGGACCCTGGGATCATGACCTGAGCTGAAGGTGGTTTTGGGACTCCCAAGTTGTTTATGAGTAAGTAGTTGAAGGTCCACTAAAATGTACAGCATAGAATATGGTTTAAAATAAAAGGCTGGCAGGCTGTAGCAAGCCATCTCTCTCCAAATCTCTCTTGATTTGTATAATGACATTTGAATGCTAGTAAGGCATCAATGCTTTTAGAAAAAACAAAACAAAACATTGTTTAATACTTCATTTTGTTAACTAATCGAAATTATTGTTTGATAAAATGTTCCAAAATTTAACTTTGCAAATGGCTAACAAATCCATAAATATACATAGCAAGAATTTATTGTATGTGATTCCAAGGATTTTTAAAAGAGATTCTACATAAAATCTCATCAAGAAATTGTCAAAAATAAGAGTACAAAATAAGAAATGATGCATTTTATTTAGATGTCTCCAAGGTGATTGATGAATTGTCAGACTTAAAACTTGAGAACCAATTTATGAACCTATCAAATTCCCTTGAGGTATATTTTAAGTTATGAAAAAATTTCTCTACTTTTTTACCTCACTCTAAAAATAATCTGTCCACTAAATATGTATACATAGTTTCACCCTTGACAGCATCTTCTATTTTAAATCTCATTTAAAGTAAGTCTCAGGCAACCAAAAGGCAAGTGAAAAATGAATCATTTAGTGAAGTAAAATGTAAGTAACTAGAAATGTATTTTTAAAAATCAACTACATAAATGGAAAGTTATAGAAGAATTTAACCTCTGAATCATTGCTTTACCTTGTAAAAGTTGACTTGAGTTTGAACTTTTATTTCCTCCATTTTGAGTTGAGTATATGTAAACTTACTTTCCCTATTTGGATCAATGTGAAAATATTAATACCTAAATAATACATCCTTTTCTAGAAAAAACTGGACACTTGCTAATAGGCAAGTATCTATCTTAGATACTAGGTAGTATCTCACAGTGAGATGCTACTTTCAATTATTTACGTGTGTGTGTGTGTGTGTTTAGTAACTGGGGAGTAGATGGACTTGTATTATAAAACTATTTCGAGGAATGTTCTAATACTTGCATAGGAGAAGCAATCTACAGAAAGTAATAATCTGTCCAAGACTTCAAACAAATAAAATGTCCTGTTTCTGCTTTGACCCAAGACAGTGATCAGAAAAAGTACTCTCTGCAAGTAGAATTCAGCATGCATGCTAGACTGAGACTTTCTAAGATACTCAGGACATAGGACAAATTGGGTATAAAAGCATCTCACCTTAGTGACTCAAAATTTGGAACATCAACTCAGTATCAGAATCTGAAAGTGTTGAATTTTTTTTTTTTTAGTTTAGTTGAGGTAGGGGTTATAAACTTTTAGTACTTTCAAGAAATCTATGCAGCCCCATTTGATAACCAGATTAGTTGCAATTGAAAATGACAAGGATGCTATTGCTGTATGCTGACCATTGTTTTAATGTTGACCTTTCTATTAGAACAGGCAAAATTAACTTCTGTCCTCAGTTTCAGGAGCATGTATGGTTTTCATAAACAACTTTATTCTACATAATGAACACTTTGACTTTTTAATTGACTCTGTTTGCTTTGAATTGACTCCTAGAAAGCCAAATATTTTTTTCTCTTTTTAGGGGGCTAAATGTATATCCTTAATAGTCAAGTGGATCTCGGTTTGCTTCCAAAATATGTCACATTCTTCCTTTGACCCTCAATTTCTTTCTTGTGTAAAAGAGATAATGACTATTTCACAGGGTAGTATTGGTGATTGATTAAACTGATTGACAATTAAAGCACATAAAATAGTGCTTGGTACTTTGTACACATTATAAATTATGCCCCCTGTAGGTGAGCACTATACAACTATACCTATTTTTCCTTTTAACACATTTTTCTTACTTTTTCTAAATGCACTTAAAATTGCTATATTGCATGTATTTTGATGCCAAACTTAAACTATTTTTAGTAGAACACAGATAATAAATTAAAATTTAGATATTTATCCCCCACAACTAGATTATATACTATACAACCTTGTTAGAGAAAAAAACCACTCACTGTTTTGTTTAATTTCTCTTCTCGCCTTCCTGGTGGCTGTAGTACAAATGTTTGTTAGTATGTATTCTTTTAAAGAAGAGAGGAATGGCTGTAGGCAGAACCTGTGTCCTTACAATTCACTGGTAATGATAGAGCGCACAGACCAAGACCACAATTCACTCTGTTTAATACAAGAGTGATGTAAGAAAGAAACTTCTTACATATTAACATGTTTGAAGTATAGATTATAGGGTAAAGGTAAGGAGAGAAAACAGAACATGTAAAGAGTGATGAGGATAAAAAATATCTGAAGGCCATATTCTGGACGTCCTTATATGTAATTTTGAGGAGTTTGCACTTCTTTAGAAAGACTGAAATCATCATTGTTTTTTGTTTTAATCAGACTTTTCATTTTGAGATATTTATATGTTCATGTGATATTTTAACAAATAACAAATAATATTTAACAAATAATACAAAGATCTCAGTACTAGAACACAGATAATAAAATTATAATATCTTGCAAAATTCGGTTACAAGATCACAACCATTAATATTGTTCTATCAGAAGGATCACTGGTGTTGCCCCACCTTGCTCTACCACTATTCCTGATCCCCAACTATTACTAATAAAGGTTATCTAAATGGAATCATAAATCAAGGCCCCTGGGTGGCTCAGTCAGTTAAGTGCTTGACTCTTGGTTTCAGCTCTGGTCGTGATCTCAGGGTGGTGAGATTAAGCCCTCTCGTGGGGGGGTCTGAGCTCAGCGGGGAGTCTGCTTGAGATTTTCTCTCTCCCTCTCCTTCTGCTTCTCCCCCTGCTCATGTTCTCTCTCTCTCTCTAAAATAAATAAATAAATCTTTTTTTTTTTTTTTAAAGATTTTATTTATTTATTCGACAGAGATAGAGACAGCCAGCGAGAGAGGGAACACAAGCAGGGGGAGTGGGAGAGGAAGAAGCAGGCTCATAGCGGAGGAGCCTGATGTGGGGCTCGATCCCAGAATGCCGGGATCACGCCCTGAGCCGAAGGCAGACGCTCAACCGCTGTGCCACCCAGGCGCCCCAATAAATAAATCTTTTAAAAAATAAATGGAATCATAAATCATATTATACGTATTTTTTTCCAACTGTTTGCATTCTTTTCATTCAGCCTAATTCCCTAGGATCTATACAAGTTATATGTATCAATAGTTTTTTCCTTTTGAACACTGACTAGTATTCAATGGTAAGAATATAATATAGTGGGGGCATCTGGGTGGCTCCGTCAGTTAAGCGTCTGACTTTGGCTCAGGTTGTGATCTGGGGCCCTGGGATTGAGTTTTGTGTCTGGCTCAGCAGGGAGTCTGCTTTTCCCTTTCCCCCTGCCCCTCCCACTGCTCATTCTCGCTCTCTCTCTTTCTCAAATGAATAAATAAAATCTAAAAAAAAAATTATATATATATAATATAGTGTACATAATCATTCAACCATTGCATGATTTCTGGGTTTCCAGTTTTTGGCTATTATGGATAAAATTGCTATAAACATTTGTGTACAGGTTTTTGTGAAAATATGTCTGTTTCTCTGGAATAAATGCACAACAGTGCAATTGCTGGTTTATATCATAGCTGCATATTTAGTTTTATAAGAAACAAACTGTTTTATGAAGTGGCTGTACTGTTAGGTTTTCAACATATGAGTTATCCAGTCTCTCTGAATCCTTGTCAGCATTTTGTGTTGTTTTTGTTTTAACTTTAGTCATCCTGATAGGTGTGTCATGCCACCCTCGTTTTTTAAAAGTGCATGATTTGGTTCCATTAGTGTTTTAGAAGAAACTTTGTGATGGCAACACATGGAAGACAGAACAAAATGGGAGAAACTTGTGTCAGTGAAGTTACTTAGAAATGTATTGCAGTGACTTATGTTGGAGAGAAAGACCTGATCCATGACATGGCAATGAGGGTTAAGGGGGATTTGTGGGAGAATCTGACAGTCTTGTAAATATGTTATTCAATATTAGTAGACAATGCTAGTTTGACAAATTAAAGCTGGTTGATTAGTCAAATTCAAAGGACATTGTCTTTAATCTCCAGTGGCAAAGCAACCTTACTATACGGAAATACAGTTTGTTATACATCACTGTTATTCAGAGAACAACTACATAATATAAATGTTTGGTCATTATACTTAAAGTTAGATTGTTTTTATGAGTGTAGCTTAAAGATTTGACAGATTAATTTGAAAACTCAGAATAGTCATTTAAAAAAGGTAACTCCTGATATATCTTTCAGTCTACATATTTATTTGACAATCTGCTTATGTACTATCTTTCTCTCAAATATCTACCAGATCATTTCTATTGACTTTTGGGAAACTTTTGTAGTTCCAACAGAAGCCTAAATAAACCCGAGTTAATAGTTAATGCACATGAAAATGGAGGCTACCCAGAGAGGGTACCCAGTATTATAGTGGAAATAATTTATGAAACCCAAGTAATAAGTTCTTGTAAGTCTAATAAATAGAAATTAATATAAACAATCAAAAAGGAATAAAATGATTCTTTAAGGAGCTGAACTAATAGATTTTAAAAATGTAAACTGTGTAATATATTTAGCTTCAGTCTTGTAGACACACAGAACACTATTAATGTCTATATTTTGTTATTAAAGCTGTCTGTGCTCTGATATAAATTTTTCTCAGGCACATGGTATTTTCATGAGGACAAAAATAGGTAACATTTTTTAAAAACTGATCTTGAACTGGATTAAGAAGATGTGGTCCATATATACAATGGAATATTACTCAGCCATCAGAAAGAACGATTTCACAACATTTGCAGCAACATGGACGGGACTGGAGGAGATTATGTTAAGTGAAATAAGTCAAGCAGAGAAAGACAATTATCATATGGTTTCACTCATTTATGGAACATAAGACATAGGTAGATCGGTAGGAGAAGGAGGGGGAAGAATGAGAGGGGGGTAAACAGAGGGGGAATGAACCATGAGAGACTGTGGACTCTGGGAAACAAACTGAGGACTTCAGAGGGGAGGGAAGTCGGGGATTGGGATAGGCCAGTGATGGGTATTAAGGAGGGCACGTATTGCATGGAGCACTGGGTGTTATACTCAAATAATGAATCATGGAACATTACATCAAAAACTAAGGATATACTGTATAGTGACTAACATAACATAATAAAAAATTATTATAAAAAATAAGAACTGATTTTGAGACTTAAATTAGAGTATAAGAAAGTACATAACCTAACAGAGCGATTGGCTATAGCATACATTATTAGAGATGGTTGTCATTATCTAAGGGAAAAATAGAGAATTCTGAGTTCTTCCAGTACAGATAGAATCTATTGCCACAAATCTGGAAATCAATAAAACTTGTTTTGGGAAAATAAATGATTACTTGATAATTTATCTTCTACATCATCTTCCAGTGAAAGTATTATCAAGATTGTGACTCTAATCAGGTGTGGAGTGCAGTTGAAAAGTGAAAGTTGCAGCTCAGAAAAGGGAAACTTGAATTGAGATTTAAAAGAAGTACCTGAGAATTTTTAATTTTACTATAAGAATAACTAAATATTAGCAACATGATCATTCTTATTGTTATCCTTGTTAATTACACAAAGCTGATAGTTGTGGACTTTTGCCTGAAGCTGGTGATAGGCTACTCTACAAAAGAGAGTTCCCATCTATTGCTCGGAATCTATTTCTCTGTCCTTCTATTTGTACCATTTTGAAGTAAGGATTCCATACAAAGACCTTCATTTGACATAAAATTCCAATAATTTTACTGATGAATCTGCAAAGTAAGAACATTAAAGTAATAAATTATCCATATGAATGTACTTTCAAGATGTTAATAATTTACGCCGTGTTCTCATTTTATATAATTCCTTTCCTCAATATGGCTTTCTTCAGTTGAGTTATAAAGCTTAGTGTAATAGAATTATGGCCTCAGATTCTTATACTTAAAACAATTTGCAGTATAGTTCTCCAAACAGTTTTCTTTTCTGCTGAAATTTTGCAGGCTACTCATTAGGGAAACGTCAGCTTGGGGTGTATGTATGTGTGTTTAAATGTTAAGGAAAAAATAAAAAGAAGTTTAAAAATAACAAACTGATGGCTTAAAAATTAGTTAAATCTTGGGGCGCCTGGGTGGCTTAGTCGTTAAGCGTCTGCCTTCGGCTCAGGGCGTGATCCTGGAGTTCTGGGATCGAGCCCCACGTCAGGCTCTTCCGCTGGGAGCCTGCTTCTTTCTCTCCCACTGCTCCTGCTTGTGTTCCCTCTCTTACTGGCTGTCTCTCTCTCTGTCAAATGAATAAATAAAATCTTAAAAAAAATTAGTTAAATCTCATTAATGAAGATTATTAGTACATATTTCTATGTCCTGTATTTATGAATAAATGTCTATAGTATATTGTATTCTTACACCATATTGTAGACTAGGATATTTTTTATCATGCTTTGTTGGGAATTCAAATTAATATGTTATTTCTCCCAAAGATATTTGGCTAGTAATTCTTATCTCTGGTTGTTGATAGATTATATCACCTATTAAGTGAGTTTCTGGCATTGACGGCAACTCAAACTATTTTGTGAAGGAGGTCTGTTTTCTAGATGGTGTTGAATTTATATCTTGTAGTCATCAGCCATCAGACCCTAGTAATGAAAGGCACGGCCTTGAGACAAAGAAGTTGCAATAGTATGCAGTAAGTTCTGCCATTGCCTATGTCAAAGACAAGGCTGACTTCACAGTCTCTCTTAGCCTTGCAAATAATCACAAGCCAGTTTAGTAGACCTCTATTTCAGAAATGTGTGTGAATTTTCATGTTATGAAACTTTATAAAAATATATGAATAAAAATAGCTTTTTATTTTTTTTTGAAGTTCCTATATTTATTACTTTGATTTATTCAATTTTTAATGTTTTTTATTATATTATGTTAGTCACCATACAGTAAAAATAGCTTTTTAAAGCTATGCATGAAGATATACATACATTTAAATATCTGTGCATAGTGTTCTAATGGAGTTTATATAAAATGCAGTGATTTTAGCAAATGATATATTTTAATAGAAAAGATATTTCCTGAAAGGAGTAAGTTGTTATTGTCTTTAGACAAAAAATAATAGCTTAATTCAAGACCCAAGTGTCAGTAACACTATTAATGTAGAAAAATGTGTGCTTTTGGTTATGGTATTTCTACTGTCTGCAACCAGTATACTATAGTTGAAGACACTGGATTAGAAATTCTTGAATTGTTGTGTTTTTTTAAAAAATTTTATTTGTTTATTTGAGAGAGAGAGAGCGCGAGCACGAGTTGGGGGAGGAGCAGAAGTAGAGAGAGAAGCAGACTCCCCGTTGGGCAGGGAGCCTGATGCGGGTCTCCATCCCAGGACCCTGGGATCATGACCTGAGCTGAAGGCAGATACTTAACTGACTGAGATACCCAGTCACCTCAGAAATTCTTGAATTCTAATCCAGGTTATAATCTTGTGTAAATATGTGGTCTTGAGAAGGTAATTTTTCTTGCGCATATTTTGTTGATAAAATGAAGCAATTGGATCCAGATCTAAGATCTGTATAATAAAACTATGACACAGTGGCTTGCTGACACCCAACAAGTTGCTCTGATCTTGTTTCCTGGTTTACCCTTCTTGGAATATCTGTTACTATTAATGTTACTGTACTAGTCTTTATGAAATTTCTACCCACAAGAACCAGTTCCCATCATCTCCAGCCACGCCACTGATACCACTTAAAGAGTTTATTGTAGTAATCTACACATGAAATTAGTGCTAGTTTTAACATCCAGTTTCTGCTATTCTAAACTGTCTGTAATAAGATTGCCTGGGTAAATCACTCTGTTAAGTGTTGGACTCTTGATATCAGCTCAGGTCTTGGGTTTGGGGTTGTGAGTTCAAACCCCGTGTTGGGTTCCATGCTGGGTGTGGAGCCTACTTAAAAAAAATGGAAAAAATAATCTGTCTGTAGTGCTGAAAGGTTATTCCAGATTATGTCCTGGTGTATTCATGAAATATTTCACTTTATCATTCTATACATCCCTCCACTTCACTTTACCTGGTTTCCTCACCTATATGAGGTCAAACTTTGTCCAGTTAAAGTTCCAGCAAAGAGCATATTCCCAGTTCTCAGTCCTGGCCAAGTGTTTCAGTCTTAGACATTCCCTTGCTCTTTATACGGGGACAGCTGAAATTTGGATCTTGATGCTCACTACTGTCATTCAGTGCCTAATCATAAACAAAGGATGTGTTTGCTTTAGCAACACAGTTTATCTCCTTGTCTAATTAGTGCCTCTCTGGCTGGGGTGCTGCTAAGGTAGCAAAAATTTGGCTTCTAGCTTTGTGCTGCTAATGAGGATTTTAGTCTGCAAGTATGCTTTGCCTGTAGCAACTTAGTTTATTTACTTCATTTTAGGTCCATTTATTGTGAGTCCATTACACTGTTCCAAATTGTAAAATGATATATAGTTACAAGAATATTTTCCTGTTATATCTCTAGGGCTGGATCATCTGCAAAAAGTGTTCCCTGGCTAAATCATGTACAGACCCACAATCTGTTCAGCTTCTCATGGCTTTACTAACCTTCAAGGACTTAGTTGTTTCATCTCTTTTAGCAGCATAGAAATATTCAGATAGGCTCATGTTAAATAAAAATTCCAACTTGGTAAAATGTGCAGTGGAAAATATATACTCAGTGTGAAATCTTGTGTTGCATGATATATTTCCATAGCTGTACATCTAGTGTAGATATTTATGATTTTTGATATTAGAATCCCTCTCTGTGCATTGGGAAACTTTCCTCTCACTCATTCTAAATGGTTTTGATGAAGTTGTCCTTTAGAATACTTTGTACAGTCTTACAGGAGGCACTTGGCCCTGACCTAGCCAATCATGAAATCTCCTTCTTTGCTTCAGATGGAGGACCCATTACCCTAGGAGGATCAGAGTTCTTCATTGCGATTAAATGGATACTTGGGGAATGAGAGTCACCTTTTTTCTTTATAAAATTGCCTTCTGTAAAGATATTTAAGTTACAGCCTTTCTTTTTCAGCCAGCGCCAGCCTGAGTGTGAAATGCAAATGGTGATGAAGAAAGCAGCAAAGGTATCTGGATCAGGCCAGGTCTTAAATGAGATTATTCTTACATTTTCCAATTCCATGTATGGATACTTTTTTTTTTTTTTTTTTTGGCTTAACCTAGTTTCAGTTAGACTCCTTCAACCAGAAGACTTTTAACTTGTCAAAAACATACTCTTTTAAAATGATTGTTAGTAGTTTGATAATCTAATGGTTTGGTAAATTTCATGCAAGATAAAAGAAGATAGTATAGGACTTATCTTTTGATATAGTATAGATTATGTTGATTGCCTGAGATTGCATAATTTATAATATTTCTATAGGAAAAAAATGGCTTAAGAGAAGTCTGTGGAATGTAACTTCATGATTATGCATGCAGAATAGGTCTCCCACAGAAAATATGATTTGAGATGACAGTTGTAGGATAGTAAGATGCTAAAATGTTGAGTAAGGAAAAGGAAGGGAGACTGCGAGTGAAGATATATTACAGAGGTGTTTTTTTAAAATAGCATGCCACACATATGTGAGATGAGAATTTTCAAGAAACTGCAAATAACTCAGCATAGCATGAGCTTAGAACTAAAGATGACGATCTAAATGTAGACAGAAGTCAAAATATGAAGAGCTCTGAACATTTTTAACCTCTATAAACTTTAGTTTCTTCATTTATAACATGGGAATAAGAGTATTTTTTCTACAGGATTTGTGAGTTTTAACATGGCTTGTGAAAAAGTGCTAGCCAAAAAAAATTTAGTAAATGGTTTTGCATTGTTACAGTGATAACGAACTGTGTAAAGTTCCTAGTATATCCACAAGGTTGTCAAAAATTTAAAACATAACATGTTGTAAAAACTAATTATATAAGCGGCAAAGTGATATATTTTCAATAAAAATATACTTTCTTTGAGAAAAATCTTCATTGGTTTATCATTTGCCCAAGGAAGGCTGGCCTCTAGTGGTAATATCTTAGAATTGCAGACATATAGTCCTCACAGCTGAGAAAAGTTTCAAAGTACTTGCCAGATTCAAGCCACGCATTAGGGCCTCATTTGAGAACACACAATATCTGACAATTTTGGAAACATTAAATCTGAATTCCTGCCATATAGGTTCTTTCAAAGTTCTGACCCTGATAGTTTTTTTAAAGATGAATTTGAAGCAGTGTTTCCCAAAACCAACCTTAAAAACGGCAAGATTCTGTAGGAAAGTTTTTATGTATGTGTATGTGTGTGTGCATATGTGTATATATAAAGAGAGAATATAGTATGCTTCATAAATACGTAAGTTTATATGTATATAGTATAGAATATATCTTATGTATAGTTTATATATACTATATATTATGTGTATATATTATTACATTATATATGCTTCATATATTAACTTTTATATGCTTTATATATGTAATATATATGTACTATATCTATATACTTTATATACATACACACGTCATATCCTTATATACATGTTGGTATAACACATATCTTCTCTCTTGGAAGCACCTTTTTTTTTTTAATAAAATGATAATGATAGTACATCGTAGCTCCTTTGTGTACTTCTTTATTTGGATTTAATGTCCAAACTTCAAATTGAGGAGTTGGCAGTTCTATTTCAAATCTCACATTTTCTTTCAAAATTATACTTTTCTTCCCAAACCAAAAGTTTGAAAATATTTTATCTCTGTTCATGTAAAAAAATATCCTCCGTTGTATTTTATTATAGTCATTTAGTGTTCACTGAGAGACAACAAGAAGAAATAGCAACAGATGGAACATAATTATGGACAACATCCTGTTGTTAGTTAACTGAAATAAAGACCATTGTGACAAAATGCTCCTAGATGTCAAGTCCAGGAAAAGTATTTGTCTTTGTCAATGAACTGGTAAACTTCCTATACAGATAGTGAAGTCTGTATAACCCATCTGAATGTTTTATCATTTGTTTTTCCATTTTTGCTGACTTACAATGAGCTTTCCAATTCACATTGTGGATTCACTATTTGAATTCTATTTAGCTGCATTTTAATGACAACAGGTTTTTTATGTATAATTTATATAAAACACATATTTTAAATGTTTAATTTTAGCATTGCAATCTGTGAAGTCTATTTTTATGGCTTTTTAAAAAAATATAAAGTTTTTTTCAATATCCTGCTATAATTCTTCTATAAACAGTTCTGTGTAAAATCAGACAAGTAGAGGACATTTCTAAATAAACAATACTATTATATTAAACACATATTCCATTCATTCTCTCATATCAGGTCCTCTATTCCACTTAAAAGATCCTCCTCTAATATTATAGGATTTATGTAAACCTGCCCTATTAATCACTCATTTTTCCCATTATAGCTTTCATGGGCTGACAGGTCAGCATCCTCAGGTATGCCAATGATTATGTAGTAGTTTCAAAACAAAACTAAAAGCACACAAGAGTATATTCTAAAAGGTAAATCAAAAGATCTACCACTCATCGCCAATCCTCTACCACACCAACAAATAGACTCTTTGTAGTATTATTTTGTGATTAGGACATTGACTTTTCCTTTAAAATAGGTTTTCATACTGGTGTGGTAGAAAGGTTTTGTAATGAGAGTTAGATGAGGTTAAAAACAGGGCAAAGGCCATCATTTTTTTATAACACTCTAAATAGATCAAGATTCTAGAGTTCTTTTGTTTAACAGCCCTTCCAGAAGGTAAATTTATATGCAGTTCAAGCACTTGAAACCATAATTTATTCGTCAGCATCACTTTCTCTAGCTATTCTTTATGAAATGGCATCATGATACTTTGCAATGGAATGTGATTGTGCAACCTGATAATACTTGTGTGCGCTGATAAAGGAGGAAGTGATGATTGTCTTCCTATTCTTTTGCATACCATGAATTTAAATTTCAATTAAATCAGATTAGATATTCTGTTCTATGCCATCTTTATTTAACATTAGTGGTGATTAGTTTCTAATTTCTGTTGCTACTGATATCAGCTTTATACCCTCCCATCTGTGAATATAAAGTGAAGGCATTCACACATTTCCATTATATTTATTTGTATTTTGAATTTACAGGGTTTTAAACCTCTTAAAATTTAACTAAGTGTGAAATGTTTCAAATTAAGAACCACAGTCTTAGAAGCATTAAAGCACACTGTGGGATGTTGAAGTTTGTAGCTGGTAAAAGTTTTAAGTTTTTTTTGAATTGTGTCTTATTTTCTCCTTAAAATAAGTAAGTAAAAAAAGAAATACCTTAGATCCACTGCTAATACCTAAAACAACAAATTTGTAAGATATTTGTAGAAAGAGAAATAGATTTGAACACATAATTTTAAATTATAAACTTAACATATGATATTGAAAACCTAATCTTCTAAAATATATAACCTCCCTACACACCTTCATTTTTCCTCATTTTATTCTTTTCCTGTTTTTTTTTTTTTTCCCCAACCAACTGAATTCCGAGCAGCCATTGATGCTAGGACTGTTGCTGGGCTTTTTCCTTCCCTCCCTCACAGCCATTTGGCCCCACTGTTACTGCCTTAGTTAGGGCTTGATCATCTCTTGCTTGTATGCTTGCAGGAGCCTCCTGGATGGTATTTCTGAGGAGTAAATTCATCCTCCACAAGGCTCCTAGACCAACTTATCTGAAATGTAAATTCAGTCAGTGTGTTCCATGGTTCTCCATTGTTTGATGATACAGGCAAGTTTTTAAAAATGGAATGAGGTATGGGGAGCCTGGGTGGCTCAGATCGTTAAGCATCAGACTCTTGATTTCAGCTCAGGTCATGATCTCAGGGCGGTGAGATGGAGCCCCATGTCTGGTTCCATGCTCAGCAGGGAGTCTGCTTAAGATTCTCTCTCTGGCTCTCCCGCAGCCCCTCCCCCCTAAAGAAAGATAAGTAAATCTTTAAAAAAAATAAATGGAATGAGGTAACTCTTGATTCATACCTGGGATTTATACTTACTTTGATTTTGAAAATATAATGGTAAAATTAAGGCTCAAAGTTAGTGAAGCAATGATCATAGGCCAAAGGATGTAGAAGGTAAATATGGAAGTAGATATTAATTAGGTTTTGATTACATCCAAGAAAGCAGCACAGACCAAATCTCACTATAATTGATACCATTAGACTAGAAATCTGTGTATTACCAAAATTGTTCAAAACTCCCTCATTGGCCTCTTTCTCGTGTAAAAGAACAGACAGATTGCTGGTGGTCAGGAGACTGGGTGATAAACTGACCTTCCCTAAGTTCTCCCCTTAACAAGCTAACATGTCCCTTCCCTACTTGCTCCCTCAGTCTCTGTATCTGTCAAATGGGGATAGAAATGCCTGACCTGCCTCCTAATGGAGAATATAAAAAAGAGACATCATATAACTACAAATTTAGTGAAAAATAGAATTTATAATCACTTAATGATGTCAGAGTCTTTTCAAACATTTTAGACCGTCTGATCCTCACAATAAGGCAGTGGTTTAAACCTTATCAGATGCTAGATACCTTTTATATAATAAATGTTTTATAATGCCCTCTCTACAAAATAAAACTAAGAGATAATATAACTTCAATACATATGAGATTTTTAAAATGATATTTACCTATATTAAAAGGAATATTATTAAAAAATGTTTAAGTTCCTTAAACTGTTAAAGTAATAAGAATAAAATAAGCACTAGTTTCCTAATAAAATACATTTAAAATAATGGATAGCCTTGTGCAAAAAAAAAAAAAAAAAAAAAAAAAAAAAAAAAAAAAAAAAAAAGGAAAAGTAAAAAAGGGAGCTCAGTATGTGTCCCTGACATATAAATATATTTATATATTTAAGTATGTGTGCATTTTTGCATGTGTACATATGCATCCTGTAGTATATGTATACATTTATATACACAGATGGGAAGAAGTCTTCAATTAGATTTCTCAGTCTACAAATAACGTTAAGTAGTTAAATATTTCTACTCAGCTAAATCATTGTCAGTGGCTTCGACATCAAAATTGTGAGGACTGTAATGAATCTGCTCCATAATCTTTTTCAGTTTGTAGTGGTTATTTGAAATTAGAATCATTCAGTTATATTCATTCAATCATTAAATAGTCATATTATTTAAAACTGGAAAGCTTTGAAATTTAGGTTATTTATTGACCCACCTAATCATTTCAATTGTTTACTACAATGCCAGCAACCTAGAATTTAGATGCAATTGTACATTTTATTTGCAGGAGAACAATACCTTCAGTAGAAGGTATCAAATTGTCGTCTATCACTTATGTTTTAATATTTCCTTTGTTCCATTTAGGGGAAAAAAAAGAAGAAAAAAGAACTTTTGTGATGCATCTTAGTTTGTGGAAAACTGTGGGTGGTAGTTTAAAAGGTGGTTAGAAAATTATCCCCTAAAGACATTTTAGGTTAAACAACTTTCAGAATATGATTGGAACTAACCCAAAGGTATTGGATTGAAGGGGTGATGCGGGTGGTAAAGGTGGCTTGTGGCTAGAAACTAATTAGCATTGAATAAATTACTAATCAAATTTCCTTTTTCATATATAGATATGATTTATTCCAGGGAGGGTCTTGGTATAATTGACCTAAATATTGACCTATTTTTGCTATCTTTCCTGGTATCAAATAAAAGGCTTTTGATAGATGAGAATTTGTCAAATGACTTTCCTAATATTATTTCATTAACAAATTTATATTTTTTGTTGTACTATGATGCATAGCAAATTCAATTCCAGAAAATCTTGTAAAATGCTGTCTAAATTTTTGTTTATAATGGTCTTGTGTTAGTATTTTATTTCGTTTGTGGAATTCAGTGAGTTAGTACATGTAAAATAGTTTAGAACAAGATTTGGCAAATTGTAAGTGCTCAGAATATATCAGGTATTATTATTACTATTTTGTGTAGATTTGTTCTAATATGTAAAGGCGTAAATATCTATACATACGTATTTTAAAAGAGTAGTTTATTATGTATCCAGCATGGCTTTTTTTATTGTTGTGTTTTTACTTGTTGAGACTATTGAACATAAATTATTATTATGTGGAATGTTTCAATAGTTTATTTTTTTAGTGATTTCTCTTCACACTAGTTTCTAGAAGCATGTCTGTTTTTCTGAAATCATTTCGATCACGTGAGTTTACATTGTACGTAAATCTGTTTTAGTAGTAATTAATAACTACATTTGAATGCTATTTCAAAACCGTTTCAATTAATTCTTTCATTCTTTAGACCAACAAACAACAGTGATATTGCATATTGAACACTAGGTCTGCACACAAATATTTGTAATTTTCCTTTTAGTAAAGAAGCTAATATCTTAAAGACGGGACTTACATGAATAAAAATAATTGTTATCTCTTGTCATAAGTGCTAATTGGAGATGTATAAGAATTAGAACAAACCCGTCCTGAAGAAGTCAAGGATGTCTATAAGAAAAAGGAAATGTCTGAGGATAAGTAGGAGTTTATGAAACAGGAGAATGAAGGGATCTGTGACGAAGTCAAACATTTCAAGAAATCTAGTCATTTCAAAAGCAATATTTTTTTCCTTATATTTGCAACACAATTACAAACAATCCTTTGCTAAATTACCCTTCATTTAAGATGGTTTTGGAATTGAACCCTGTATCACTTGAGAGTTTGCCCAATAATCTGTGGAGCAGAATAAAATTGCTTATACGTGAAAAGCTGGATTATCATGTATTTATTTCCCAGTGACTTGGTAATTACCTGGACAATTTAGAGACAAAAGTAGAGCCAAATTAAGACACCCTTAGACATGGCAAGTGCTTAGTGAGCTTCATGATTATTTAGTCTTCAAAGAAAGGTGAACTGAAGATTTTAGGTATATAGTCTGGTTAAGATGAATTTTAAACCATGGTATTTTTTTGTAGTTATTATTTCAGAGTTAGTTAGCAATATTTTGAGGGAAAAGATATCAAAATTCAATAAAATAAAGCATGAAAAGTGACAATGAACCCAAAATCATAATTAGATAAATAAATAAATCCAAAAGTTACTTAAGCAGATGATAATTAATTTGTTAATCTTGGTAGACAAAGGATGTCTAAGACTGTTTATTGCAAAGGTAGTATATAAGCACTGTCTTAGCTTAGGCTGTCATAAGAAAATACCATTGAGAAGGTGGCTTAAACAGCAGAATTTATTTCCTCACAGCTCTGGAGGCTAAAAGTCCAAAATCTGGGTGCTAGCATGGTCAGGTTCTGGACAGCTCTCTTCCCGGCTTGTAGGTGGCTGCCTTCTTGCTGTGTCCACACCTGGCAGAAAGAGAGTGATAGCTTTCTGGTGTCTCATTTTCATAAGGGCAAAAAATGCATCATGACTGCTTCACCCTTCTAAACTTAATCTAAATCTAATTACCTCTCAAAGTCTTCATCTTTAAATACCAACACATTAGGGATAGGGCTTCAATATATGACTTTGGAGGTGACATAATTCAGTCCATAGCAAGCACTTAAAGTAGGGTTATTCACATGAGTCAGCTAGTTATCTTGGGAAGTCAGTAGACAGATGCTGGGAGCTAGTAGAGTGAGATAGATGGGTTAGTGGAATCTCTGCTTAATCATGTCCATGTTGGTGATTACTGGCAAGTCATTTTCTTACCCTCTCTAAATATCAGTTTCCTCAGTTGGCAAATAAAGGGAATAATGACACCTACCATAAAAGTGCTTAGGACTGGGGGTACCTGGGTGGCTCAGTTGTTAAGCATCTGACTCTTGATTTCGGCTCAGGGCATGATCTTAGGGTCACGGGATGGAGCACTGCAGCAGTCCCCAGCTCAGCAGGAGTCTGCTTGACATTCTTTCTCTCCCTCTCCCTTTGCCGCTCCCCCTGCTCCCATTCTCTTTCTCTCCCTCTCTCTAATAAAGAAATATAATCTTTTAAAATAAATAAATGAAATTCTAAAAAGTGCTTAGGACAGAAAGATTAAAATGCTCAAGTGTTTAGACAGTACCTGGCACAGAGGAAGTGCTGAAAAAATGTTTGTAGCTTTTTTTTTTCTTTTTAAAAATTTTACTGTATTTTGAAAGGGGTAATACGTTTATGAGTGGTGTAATTGCTAATCATTTCAATATTTGAAGAATCGTTTCAAATCAGTGTATTCAAATGAGAAATATTAGCATTAATTTTTTTCCCCCAAAATAACTATTCAGAGTTGCATAGAATGTCAGAATCAAAATGTTATGATGTACTGGGACTTTGAAATATAATTAAATTTGATAATTCCAGATATAGGAAATTTTTGATAGGATGGGTATCACTTAAATTTTTTAAATATATGTATTTATTTAGATTATTTAGCCCGTTTATATGGAGATCTATAGCATCATACAAATAGTTTCTACCATCTATTTGTAATATAATATGGCATGTTATTAAAATCATGCAGGAATATTTCAAGTTTGTTATAATTGAGGAGCTCTACAGGGTAAATTAATGATCATCTAGCATCGGTATACATATATACACACATAATATGTATGCACTTAAGTCATAATATTTAATAATTTAGTTCTACAGGTCTTACATTTTAAATTAAAAAAATAAGAAATTGAGGTGTCAGGAAAGCAGTCTGTAGAATACTGATAATATTCCACTGGAAACATTTTGTATATTTCAGTCTGTAGGAAATTAATCCCCCCACCTTAATCACATCTCCTTGGGTTCATTTCTATACTTAGATTTAAATACAAATAGTATGCAAATAATAGTATACCATTCATCTATCTAAAGTAATGCAAAGGAATTCCAAGACTTAACTACTTAGTTTTATGAGTTTATAAATATATGTTATGGTGTTTCTCATCAAAATGGATAATTAGATCTCCCTATTTTTCTGAAGGTATGGTGTTTAAGTTGCCATCACCAGCTGGTGATATCTGGTGATATTTGTGTGAAAAAGTAAAACACCCCCTTATTGTCCCTGATTTTCATATGGCCAAGGTGTGTTTAAAAAAAAAAAAAAGGGCAAAGCGAGAGGAACAGAGTAGTGTTGGAACATACATTGTTCTTGGTGAAGGAAGCACAATATTTTTAAAATTTTATGGGTTCTGAGAGAGACTGGCTCTGCTTGTAGCATCTGAAAGTTACAACCCAGACAGTTCCCACATAATTACCCCAGGAACCTGTGGTTTTATACCATTATTCCTAAAATTCAAAGCTTATGCTTCTAAGCTAACTCCTTGTAGGGACTCTAAAGATTTTATCAATTAAATTTAATCATTATCAGAGAATGAACTTGAAGAAAGATTTGTCAAATCAAATATAGTGGCTTTAGAAATTTATCGAGATTTTTAGTATAGAATATCTGTGTTCAGAATGCAGTAGATTTTAAAGATGGTAGCAGAGCCAGAATGAGAAATGATTTGGAATTTGAAGATGTGGGCTTGAACCCTACTCGTTTAATTACCATGTTGGGTAAGTGGCTTAACACAGCTGAGCCTTATGATCTTATAATATGAAGAGAAAAATACATGGCTTATTTATCCAACAGGCTATTGAAAAGATCAAATGAGATAATACATGTGTGAAAGCTCTTAGTAAAACTTCAGCCCTATACACATAAATGTTACCATTCATTTAATAGATATGATACTGCTTAATGAATCACATCTAAACTAAAGTTAAACCTAGCTATGCTTTTTCTAGGGATTTCACTCTCCTAGTCTAATGTGTGATTTTGTTTACTGGGAAGCCACCACTAATTAAAGTGTGGTTGGTGTTCATGCTGTTCCCATTTGTCCAGCTTTTTACCCATCATCTACTGATAGTAATTCATGAACATTTAAAATGTACAGCAACAGTCTGCCCCAGCGTGGCCTGTCTCACATCCCCCCAGCTCATGCTGAGCTTTCACAATGGAGCCTGCTGAGACAAAACAGTTTCACAGTCTTCTTAGGGTGAATTACTTTCCATTTATCCAGGATAAACCCAATTTGAAGCAATTCATAGCAAAAGCCTAGTTAAAAAAGAAAAACAGAATAAAGCACACAGTTTCTTTGCAAAAATCAAATGTATCTGTTTCTTTTAATGAAAATGTGAATGAAGCAAGGTAAAATACAATATTAATTACAAACACATTTCATAATAAAATTGCTATTTCCCATTTAGATGTCATTAGAAAAGATAATAGGAAAAATAAGTCAAGTTACAAATATCTCAATTTTTGTAGTAGCTGAAAATAAAATTAATTTTAAAGTACAAGTATCAATTAACATAAGACAAACATGATTATTTAAAAGCCACCTGTATTAATAAACCTCAAAGGAGTCCAGTTATATCTCCCAATGTGGCCACACAGCTTCAGTAGATAACATCTTAAAAATCCAAATCTCAGGTCATTTTGAAAATCCAAAGCTAAGCATCATCTCTGAGTAACTGTATTTCATTGGAAGGGAAGTTTTCCAAGACACTGTAGCAACTAAGTACCCACAAAATAGTCTTCACATTCTGGTGCATAGGCCTGATCACTTTCTAGTAGGTCAAGTATTAACTTTTAGCCTATAGACAATCACGAGTATGGCCCTTTAAACGTAGGAAGCTTGCCATGTGAAGATTCCAGTATATGGGAGACAAAAGGAAGAATGAATAGCACATGGGACTCATTGTGATAACGTGATTTTGTTACCATACAAAGGAAGATCCTAATCTTACATACAAGGATCTTGCTGAGGTTTAGTTTTCTAATTTGTAAAATGAACATAGTAACACCTATGTTATTGGAAATCTGTAAAGGGTAAAAATATTGTGCATTTAAAGTGGCTGAGATAGTGCCTGGAAGAAAATGTGTTGTCAGTAGAAACTACTAGAAAGTTACCTCTGTGAAAAGATAGGAAGTTAGACATAACCCAAAGCCAGATGTCCAAAAATACAGCTACCATGGTAGACATTATTAACCCATCATGAAAAATCGAGCACCCAAGAAAAAAAAATATTTGCTCTAGTAAAATTAGAATGTATTCTTCTATGGAGAATCCAGCTAAGTATCAGCTTGTCCCTATACTAAACGAAGTGTCTTAGGTAAATAATTCAGATTATCACGTACTTAGGAAAATTACCCTGATATAACCTGCCACTGAACATAGACTAATTTCAGAAAACAGTATTAGCATTCCTGCTGAGTCACACCAAATAGTCAACTTCTATGAGCCCTGAGTGTGCACATCTCTTAGCTACCCCCCATGCTTTAACCTGGTTTCAGATGATTGTCCCTACTCTGTGAGCTTCTTTGTCACTCATGAAGTGCCTCTTCTGGGAGATACCCCTTATGACAATAAGAAACAGTGTGCCCAGAAAATTATGTGAATTGATCTCAATTCAATGGCAAAATCTTGAGGATGGGTAATTTGGAAAATCCGAAGCTGAGTCATTTCAGAAATAAGATGTGTCACGGTAAATAATGCATCCCTCACTTATTACCATTGCCACACAACCTTACTAAAAAGCACAAATTCAGGTAACAGAAACAACACAAACCTTTGTTGAAAACCTGACCACTGTTGATGGTGCATAGAAAATTTTCATTCTAAAACTGATGTTTTAATTTCAGCAGAGTTGGAAGGTGACCTATGTGTGGTTAAGGATGCATAGAGGATGTCTAAAAAAGCATGCCTGCTAGTTGATTGGAAGCAGAATGCTCACCCCACACTGACAGTTAAGTTTATGATACCAGTGTTGCAGGAGAGAGGACTGCAAGCAAGCAGCAGTAAGAGCCAGCAGATCGGCATTAACATTTTATACATTGAATTTAATAATGTATTCTTCATGCTAAATAACTTTCTGAAACTTATTTCATCTGATTTGAGATGTGATTTGAGAACTGCCAATATGTTAGGCAATCTGCTGCAAAATTGTCTGTTTTCATCTAAGTACCTCTGCATCATCTTTAGCTCTGCTGTGTACCAATTCTTCTTCTTCTTCTTCTTTTTTTAATGCAGCCCTACTCAGCAAATCAGAGAGCTTAAATTTATGTTTCTAGTAGCAACAGTATGCTAGAGGGATTATTTTAGCTACATTTTGAGGCCAATAAGCAAAGGTAAATGTCAGCGTTAGGGCAAACACTAGGGTATGTGCAAACAGTGAACCTGCCCAGAGAACCAATTAGATTAGCCTGTAAAATAAGGACACCAAGTGGGAGGTAAATGCCCACCTGGTGGGATTTCCAGAGTCTTGGGAATGCATGTCTGTTCCACCTACTGCTGACTGATGCATTAAATACTTTACTGGTAAAAGTTCATTCTTTTAAGTGTGTTTCCCCAAATGCTATACCTATTAAAATATAAACACCACAGGGTGGGTTAAAAGGCTATAAATTACACCAGACACATAAAATTTAGTATGAATGGGCTTGTCAGAGCCAGTCCTGAGAGAAGATTTTGATTAGGGAAGTGGTGAGGGGATACTTCAAAAGAAAGGGTTTATATTTTAGAGAGAGAAAGAGAGTGTGTGTGTGTGTGTGTGTGTGTGTGTGTGTGTGTGTATACAGGGGGTATGTAATGAACATCTCATTTTACTACTTCACTGTTTTGTTTAACCAACTGCCCAAAAGTGAGAGTTGCAACTTCATTTGGGAACTCCCCTGTGTTCCTAGTCCTCCTGCCATAATATTTGAGTTCCTAGCTCTAGAAGCTGAATTATTTAGATACGATGGCTTTGAGTTGAATCAGTTCACCATGGGAAGTAGTTGTGGTCCAGTGGAAAGCACAACAAAGTGAAAATCAGTTCCACTTAATGACTAGCTGCAGGACCGCTTAACTATAACCAGCCCACCAGCCTGCCTCTGGCACCGGAGTCCCAAATCTCATGATTGTTCCTCCTCATGTACTAGGGTAAGTACTGCACCAGTATGCTATACTATTTTTACCATTGGTCTTGAACCTTGACTGAATTGGTAAATAAATATGATAGTAACATCCGAATATATACTTTGAAAATATAAAGACAAAAAAATTTAACAATAATATTTAACAATAATAAAATACAGGCAATTTTCTCTTTGCTTTTGTTAAAAACATTCATTAAATTATTTTGAAATGCATTGATGCTATTTTTAAAACAAGCATAGAAACAGCTACAATTATCAGGAAGATCTTGACTATGTTGAGTAAAACTTAGTGGAGTTAAGGTTGAGAATTTGTCAAATGACAGTGAATATAAAGGAAGACTAAAAACATATTACTGAAAATATGTTAATAGAAGGAAATAAGTAAAATGTAGAAATAAACCTGTTAGGTTTAAGGGAAAATGCTAGTGGGTTAGCTTAGGCTCAAACAGAGAATTAGGAAACATGAGTATTGCTCCAAGACTAGGGATAAGGAAAAAGAAACCTGATACAAAGTATACCTTAAGAGACAGTTTCATGAAAGATACATTTAGGAACAGGCTCAGAAAGTGTATTTATCATTTACATGAGAATAAACAGGACATGAATCTATTAGCATGGTGGCCATCAATAGTTCACATAAGAGAGGAGCCTTTCTGAATGTCCATCAGAAACTGGTTAAAACACTTGGAACAGGAGAGCCAACCAGAGGACTGGAGAACTATCTAGGGAAATGTATTTTGCTAGTTATGTCTACACTAACGCAGCTTTTGACATATCCCCAAAGGCCAAGCTAAGGTACAGAAAACAGTTTGTCATAAATATCAAGGGGTGAAGTGTTGATGCAGCAAGTGTCCTCGGTAAGAAGGAAATGCTTCCTTGTGCTCGACCACAGTGAACTCATTACCTAAATAATTCAAACTTTCAGAATGAAACAAGAAAATCACTAGGACAGGTAAATGGACCAGAAAAAATAAACACATGGTATGTTAGAATAAGTTGAAAGAGTATTCCAAAGAAAGACTTACAAAGAAAACGTAATTTTATTTAGTGGGTAGTGTGACAAAATAGCTAATTATATGAATTCCATTTTAAGTAAGAATGAATGTTTTCAGAACTATTGTTGAATTTAAAAGGAGCTTGAAGGACAAGAATTAAGGGAAAGGTAGGAAAAAAAAAAGATAGGTGAAAGGGTCTGGAACCCAGGTGATAAGGAGTTATTTGCTAAGCACAGAAGAAATAAACTTAATGTAATAGTAATCGGTCTGCTGACAAAATCCTAGACGAAAACTAAAGCAGTTGATCTTTAACAAAAATAAATTTGTTGTTAATTGAAATAGCTTCATACTACAATCAAAAGAACTTCTTGTTTACACTATACTCAGTATTTAAAAACAAATAAACATCAAATTAAAATATTTGGGAACTTAAATTTTCTTTTGCTTGTAATGATTTTAGTTAGTTGATCAGTTGGTATTTTGGAGCTCTTAAGCTGGGATAATTCTGGTTTACGGTACCCTTTATGAAGAAAACAGGAATTTGTTCCAAAATGGTAACACTGTTTTTGCCTAGTCATACTTCAATATAAGTCACTTTCTGAAAATTGACAGTTTGGTGTGGGATACATGTCCTGGCTTTCATAGTTTAGAGATTTTGGGTCTGTTATTCATCTGAGCAGTCAGATGTTTTGTTTTGCCTTTAATTCCAACAAAGCTGAACCTTTACTGATGCTAAAATTCTGTACACTCTACAGATCTGTGAAAATTAAAAAAGAATTGAAGATGATCCATTTTCTTACTGTATGTACTTTTGGAAGTCTGGACAAGTAGGAGTATATTTAAAATGCAAATATTATACTGAGATGCTAAAACAATTTACATTCTGAGACCGCAGTTTAAATATAATTGCATTACATTAAAACACAGTTGGGTTTATCGTGTGATATAAATTTGGTTTATTTCTTACAGATTTATGGTGACTGGGATTTTGTTTTGATCTTGTAGTATATACGGAAATTTCACAACCATCTCTTATAATTTATGAAGCTTTAGCAGCAACATTTGTAAACACAAGGGGATGTTTTCACTTTTTAGTAGGGGAAGAGCAGATGGTTGGGATTAAGGGAATCACTCCTTCGTGTTTAATAATGCAGCAGGGAAGGCAGTGGCAAGCTAACTTTTCACCAAGAGAGAATAATTTTTCAGAGCATCAGCTGGATCTTTCCTAGCTAGAATAGAGCCCCTTCAGATGTGTACCATCTGCATGGGAGTGAGTCACAGCAAAAGATCTAATAATACTTGTAAAATACACTTTGTTCCCAATGAGTTCTATATAGAGAAAAAAATCTGTGTTTGATGGAAAGGATTGGTGAGGAGAAATTTGCATGTCAGTAGAGGACTGGTGGATAGAAATTCAATAAGACAATAGAAAAGACATAGAACAACTAGTCAGATATACAAAAAGCCAAAAAAAAAAAATTAGGTAAGTTTGGGGATCTACTCAAACACTTAAAAAGACTCAATAGAAAAAAATAATGATTTTAAGAGGTACTATTTAAGTATAATCTAAAGTATGAATTTAAGAATCATCCAGAAAATTTTTAGAAAAGAGTAAATGTATAATATTAAAAATAACAGATTAATTATACATTGAGTATAGAAAACAGAGTATTAGGAAAATATATTATGTAATGCAAACACCAGGACAAGGGAAAACTCTGTAGTTTCTAATGAACACACATTTTGTTGTAACTAATTATTACAAAGAATTTGATATAATAAAGAGCTATTGATTCTCTTAACACCTACCATTTCACATCCACTACTAAGAAAAATGCTATTTGACCCACTTAATGATTGTCTCAGTTCAATTGTTCAGCACCAATTTCTAAAGGAGCTGCTTTCAAACCATCAATGACGGTCATAGAAGCAAAAACTGTGACCACAAAATCAGTACCCAAACAGAAATTTGGAAGGAATCATAAGTTTGAGGATGAAATCTAACTCTTTTTCATAGTTTTGGGTTGGCTATACTTTTGTACCTAAGCCTTTGTATATAAAAAACAACAAAAACAAAAACAAAAGAAAAAGCATGTATTGTGGTACGATAGTCTTATAGCTATGGATTTAAGCAAGACTATAAGTAGAGAAATTTTCTAAAGTATTTTATGGGTCCTAGATTTAAGATGGACTTATTCATAGAGCCTGCATCCTATTCACCTCCAAGTGCCTTACCAGTGGCTGGTATCATATAGCTCTTCGTTTTCAAAGTGCATTTTTCCCTCTTTCATTTCAACAGGGTTCTTAATTTTTTTTTCTTTTTTTTTAGTTTTTTCCCCCTCAATATAACACCTAAGCTTAGCTTTTTAAAAATGAGATTCTATTTGTTTGAAAGTCTAGGCAATAGAATGAAAAGAAAAATAAAATCAGCATCCTTTTTTTCTTCTTGAGTACCAATTCTCAATTAAATTAAATTAAAATTCAAGAGACTTAGTTCTTTATCTATAAAACGAACAGAGTGGATCAGATGATTATTAGTGTACCAACCATTACAAAAGTTATATAGCTGTATTTTTGGCCTTTGTGAGGGATTCTTATAGAATCTTTTAAGTATTTTTTGGTACAAAGGAATTGTTTCAAGTGATGAGCAAATACAAATGTGTTAGAGACATTTTCCCTAGACAGAAAAAACAGATGCACATATATAAAACCATAGTAATAGAAATTACTAATTTCTAAAATATCTGATATAAAAATAAACAAATTTGGGTGTCTGAAATTTCTGATGTTCATAAGGAGATTTTATACTTTAAGAAGCTTTGAATCTTTACATTATGGAGTGCTAAACAGTAAGGAATCAAATGAGAGAATTTGCATTATCTGTTAAGTGGGTCAAGGACTCTTTCCAAATACTTGAAATAATTCTCATTGTCACCCTTTTCCTAATATGAACAGAGGGAGGCACAACTGCAGGAACACAATAGAGATTTATTTCTGTTAATCATTAGGCAAATTAATATAGGTTAATTGAAGATTAGCTTTGGAGTTGTATCAGCCAAATAAAGTGGAGGGACAAAAAGGTAAAGCAGATTGTAGTTAAATATTCCAAGGATGTATTTTATATCCTGGCTATTACTGGTTACCCATTTGCTCATGTAAATTCTCAGAAACAGTAGTAATTATAATATCAGACTTAGCCCTGTTCTTTCAAATATATAATCTGTGAAATATTTTTATTATTAACCTGAGAACAGTTGAAAGGTAATTATAAATACTCAACATAAAAAATTCACAGATCCTTAAGGGTTTTTTAAAGATCCTTCTTTTGGATCAAAGATCCTTCTTTTGGATCAAAGTCTTGAGTCTCATAATGTTAACATAGAACAGTTTTTGTCTTGAACAAATTAGGAATAATAAAATATAAAAATTCCAAACCTTAATTAACTAAACTGATTTACTTATTTAAATGAAAATATAGAAATGTAAGTTACAAGGAATTTAATTGCCATATTAAATATGATAATTTTTCATATTTTGGAGTAGAGACAATAGCGAGTTGTTTTGTTGCTCAGAAGTGTGACGGGGATGTGAATAATTAAAATTAGGAATGTTTTCAAAATTCAGGAAGAAAGCAATAGTACCAATGGTGTGTGTGTGTGTGTGTGTGTGTGTGGTGAAAAAATAAAAGAAACAATATATTTCCATTTAAGCTTTCATGTAAAGAAGATAGGGATACAAGGAAAATGTGACTAGAAATGCAAAAATATAGACAACGTAGAGTAATACAAGTAATTCTATTATTGGGGAGATATTTTGGGGTTTTCATAAACGAGGTATATTTTTAAAACTGTTTTGTTTATAAAAAAATGCAATGACAAAGAGCCTAGCCTCTAAATTCTGTTGTATTTGAAATATTATAACCTGGGGCTGTGGGTTCATACATTAGCTATGCTTAAAGTATGCTTGTTACTACTTGGCACCGTCAATTTTAATGCAGCTTTTGTTGGCTTTAAACACTGAAACAAATAGAAAACAATCAGGCTCTAGTGGCTTGGAACCTGGATAGCAGCCCAGCTTTCATTTATTAGGACCCTGGGAAAATAAATTTAAAAGGGAAAAATTTTCAAATCTGCTTTCAGGTTACATTTAACAAGTACTTCTAAGGATCTCCAAGCTCTTTTACTTGTATTTATTCTGCTGGTTGATAATATAAATTGTAGTAAGAACCAGTGCATTTTATGACTGAAGTGTCTATTCAGGTCATTCTTGGATCTGAATGCAGCACCAGTATTTATAGATGATTTATGAATCATAGGGATTTATCTATTGGATTAGTATCACAGATATGCAGGTATGTGTCCTAATATTCACCTTTAGAAATCTTTGTGTTATTTCATAGTATATTCATTGGCCTACTTTGCCCACTGAAAATTATTCTGCGAATTCTAATATTGTCCAATTGAAGGACATGGTTACACTGGCAAAATATGCAAACAACTTAGAGAACTATATTTAATCGCTGCATTATTTTCATAGTTCTGGCAATATTTGGAATATCAATCTTACCATTTTGTGAATAACCTTTTTGTGAGGAGCTCATGAAAAATTAGTTACAACTGGTACTATAATTGTAAACGATTTGGTACTACGAATAGTATTATATAGTATTCCTAAATGGGTGAAAAGTGTAAGAATTGCACTGTTATAAACGCTTCAGATCCTGGAATATCATTTCCCAATGTAATCTAAAACATATGATGAAACTAGGACCTCATATAGTTCTTGAATTTTCTCTGTGAGGAGAGGACATATAGTCTAAGTTGAACACTTCCTTGGAGAGATCATTTTATTTTATCTGATTTCTCTCTTGTAGTCTAGTAACTTCACCTCTCTACAACTGAAATATGTCTATCTTGCTCATAGTTTTAAAAATTACTATTTAAGTACATTGTGTTAATTGTCTAATAAAACTATTAAACAAATGTATATTTTAGTTGATGAAGTCTTCAAGTATTCTTTTGACCAAGGGGCTCTTGGTAAGTGAAAAAAAAAAAAATCCTGTCTCTGTGAGAAAATTTTATGAATTATTAAAGGAAACATTGAAAAATAAAACTTACTTTATCATGTATATTTGTATTTCTAAAACTGGACTTGGCTTCAGAAATTACCATACCAACTCACCTCTCCCATTTTTCTTCAACCTAAGGTAAATTTTGCTACTATTTAAATTAATTGCTATTTGATTTCTCATGTGATATTTATATATTTTGACACATTTATTATCTGCAAATTATATATCATTCATTCTTGACCTACACATATCTCTGTGACTCTGTCTTCTTGTTGATTTATAAATATATAAATTTATTACCTTATTTTATTTTTTTGACCATTAGGGTCCAATAGACTAAAACATTTGAGGTCTACTATGAACCATAGTTTTGACCTTGATGTGAATTTATCACTAAGGGACCAAATGACTAATATACAAATTGAATATGAAGCATATTCAGTTAAATTCAGATCACAGGTTTTACATATAAGGAACTTGGAAGTTGCCACTCTATTCTAGCAACAAATAAGAAGCTAAACAGACTGATAAATCGACTCTGCTTGGATCCATCAAAGAGGGGAAGACACAGGGCGGAGTGCTGCCCCCTGCCCCTCCAAGATTGAAGAAGCAGGCAAATTCAAGTGGTTGAGGCTTACTCAGAGATTACAAGTCAAAAACAAGTGTCAGGGTAGGAAAACCTGAATTATCAAAATGCTGGATGCTCAGTGTGAACAGTCTGAGAATTAAAAACTTCAGGTGATTCAGTCAGAGGAAAGACCTCACAACACTGTGAGATTTACCTCCAGGAGATTGACCAGATTCCCACAGTAAATATCACAGAACAATCCCTCTCAGTGGATCAGAGAAAAATAGCCCCTCTCCTCCTCCTCCCCGCCCTCCCTTAGGGGAGGTAAAAGGAACCATTTTGAAATATCACCGGGGCACTCTGTCTGCTTAAAAAGGCCTGCCATCAGGGAAAATTAGTTAACTAGAGCCTAACCTGCTGGGGTATTATTATAGCCTAACTGACCTGAGGAATGAACTTTGGCCCATTCTAAGGGGGGGGGGGAGAAAAAAAAAAGAAAGAGAAAGTTCATAGTCCAGAGGTACAGGCTTACTACTGACTGAGTTACTGAGAACTAATCATAGGATTACTTCCCTTCCTGAACATACCACTTCATTACTAATTTACTTTGGTTCCTTTAATTTAGTATATCATGTCCAACCATCAGGAAAAAAAAATTACAAGGCATACCAAAAGGCCACAAACATGATTCAAAGAGACAGAACAAGCATCAGAACTAGACATGGCAAGGATTTTGGAATTATCAGATCAGGAATTTAACAAATATGTTTAATATGCTCTGTGCTCCAATGGATAAAGTAAATAGCATGCAAGAATAGGTGGGCAATGTAAACAGAGTGGAAATATTAAGAAAGAACTAAAAAGAATTGCCAGATATAAAAATCAAAAGCAAAACACTGTAACAAAAATGGAGAATGCCTTTAATGAGCTTATTAGTAGACTGGACACAGTGAGGAAAGAATCTCTGAGCTTGAAGATATCCCAAGAGAAATCTCCGAAAGTGAAGAACAAACAGAACAAGGACTGAAAACAAAATCCAGAATAGAATATCCAAGGACTTTGGGACAACTACAAAAGGTGTAACATGTAGATGTTCCTCAACTTACAGTGGGGTTATGTCCAGATAAACCCATTGTAACTTGAAATATCATAAGCTGAGAATGTGTTCAGTACACCTAACCTACCAAACATCATAGCTTTGCCTAGGCTACCTTAAACAATCTAGGAACACTTATATTAGCCTGTAGTTGGGCAAAATGATCTAACACAAAGCATATTTTATAAGTGTCGAATATTTCATGTGATTTATTGAATACTGTACTGAAAGTAAAAAACAGACTGTGTGGGTACAGAATGGTTGTAAGTATCATTTGTTTATCCTTATGATTATGTGGCTGACTGGGAGCTGTGGCTCACTGCTACTGCCCAGCATCACTGGAGAGTATTGCACTACATTATTTTTATTCTAGGAAAAGACTAAATTCACAATTTGAATTATACTTTTATACCATTGTATTAATTATACTTTTATACCATTGTAAAGTAAAAAAAAATCATAAGTCAAACCACCGAAGTTGGGGATGATCTGTACATTTAATGGCAATATCAGAAGGAGAAGCGAGAAAGAAACAAAATAAATATTTGAAACAATAATGACTGAGGATTTCTTCAAATTAATATCAGACACACCAAACCACACATACGGGAACCTCAGAGAATACCAAGTAAGTTAAATGCAGGAAAAAAAAAAAAAAGGGAAGGAAAGAAAAAGGAAGAAAAGAAAAAAGGAAAAAAATCAATCTAGAAATTTCATCTTTACAGAAAAACAAAGATTAAAAAAAAAAAAAAGTCTGAAAGAAGCCAGAGTGGAAAGCACCTTACCAATAAGGAACAAAGATCAAAATTATATGTGACTTCTTAGAAACCATGTAAGCAAGAAGAGAGAGATATATTTAAAGTGTTGAGGAAAAAAACACAAAAACCTACAATTCTGTATCTTGTGAAAATATCCCTCAAAAGTGAAAGAAAAAGAAATACTTTCAGACAAACAAAAATTGAGGGAATTTGTTGTCAGTAGACCTGCCTTGTAAGAATATTAAAAGAAGGTCTTTAGATAGACGGACAATAATATAGTTCAAAAACTAAGATTTACATAAAAAGTACCAAAGAAAGAATAAGTGTAGTTAAAATCTGTATTCTTCTTCTTTTTAATTGCTCTATTAGAAAGGAGAAAAAATGTGTTTATATAAAATGCTCAAGTAAACTATAAAGACAAAAAAAGAGTAGAAGACAAGTATAGGAACACAGAACAGGGCAAACAAAAATAGAAAACAGTAACAAGTATGGTGATATTAATCCAATTATATCAATGATAACTTTGAATGTCAATGGTTTAAATACATTAATTAAAAGATGGAAAATATTAGAGTAGATCAAAAAATGTGACCCAACTATATGTTGTCTACAAGAAGCCCGGTTTATTTTTTAAAATATTTTTAAGAAGCCCACTTTAAAGGTACATATAGATGAAAAGTAAATGAAGAAAAATATACCACTCTAACAATCAAAAGAAAGTAGGAATAGTTATATTAATTTCAGAGAGAGTAGACTTCAGAGAAAAGAAATTTATAGGGCCAAAGATCTTAACAGACTGTTGGCTTGAAATCATGGGAGTTTCCTAGGTGAAATCCAAAATTGGCTCCCATACACACACAGGGCAAGGAGAAACCAAAGAAAAAGCCAGACCACTCCAGATTGGTAGGTGGCACTGTTAATAATCAAGGGAACTTATATATGAGGCTTGTCTTGGGTGGTCACAAAAATAAGTAGGTCTCCACACCCACCTGCCAGAATCTTAAGAGTTTCTATAGAGGCCTTAATGGGATTCAGTCACGTATGCAATCCAGATGGTTTCAACAATATTATTCTCTCGAGGCTGCATCCTTGAAGCAACTCCTAGTACAGGAACAGTGGGTAGAACATACATTCCAAGGACTGGGGAAGAGGTAAGAAACCTTCTGTTGCCTGGGAATAGCATACAGGTCAACAAATGGGCACCTCCTCTCAGTGACCTCCTTCAATAGAGACACTTCAGCAAAGAATATATACAGATTCTCTACATCATATGTCGTCAGGGAAATATATATTGAAACACCAATGAGATACCATTTTGCACCTGTTAGAATGGACAAAATTGAGAGCACTGACAACTCCAAATGCTGGTACAGATGTGGGACAACAAAAACTCTCCATTGCCACTGGGGATGCAAAATGCTGCAACCACTTTGGGAGACAGTTTGGTGGTTTTTTACAAAACTGAAAATATTCTTACTATATGATCCAGCCATTGAGCTCCTTGATATTTACCCAGAAAAAGTTGAAAACAAGTCCACACAAAAACCTATACAAGGATTTATAGCAGCTTTATTCATACATGCCAAAACTTGGAAGGAATCAAGATGTCCTTCAGCTACTGAATGGATAAATAAACTGTAATGCAACCAGACGATGGAATATCATTCAGTGCTGAAATGAGCTATCAAGCAATAGAAAAGACAAAAAGGAAAATTAAATACATATTATCAAGTGAGAGAAGCCAATCTGAAAAGGCTGCATACTAAATGATTCCAACTATATGGCATTTGTGAAAAGGCAAAACTATATTGCATTTATTTACAGAGACAATAAAAAGATCAGCGGCTGCCAGAGGGGAGCGGGTTGAATAGGCAGAGCAGAGATTTTTAGGGCAATGATAATACTCCAGGCAATATTATAATGATGGATATATGTCATCATACATTTGTCAGACCCATATATATAACACTTAAGAGTGAACCCTAAGGTAAATTATGGACTTTGGGTGATTATAATGTGTCAGTGCAAGTTCAGCCTGGGTAACCAATGTACCATTCTGGTGAGTGATATTGATCATGGTGGAGGGAGTTCATATGTAGGAGCAGGGAGTATATGGGACATCTCTGTTCCTCTCTCTCAATTTTGTTATAAGCCTAAAATGGCTCTATAAATAGTTTTATAAAAAAATTCAGATCATAATGTGGGGATTTCATATTTTGTAAATAAAACTTTTAAAGAAAAGAATATGACTGAAGACATATGCTTTTAAAAAAAAGGTGTTAACCTTTATTAAGGTATAATTGATATGCAAAATTTTTTTAAAAAACTACAAATTTACTGCATACAAATTGATTTGTTTGGAAGTGTATATACACTATCACACCATCACCACAATCAAGGTAGTAAGTATACTCACCACCTGAGAAGTTTCCTCATACCCTATTTAAAAATTTTTTTTAAATTTCCCATGCTATACTTTTTATATCTGTGACATTCATTTTATAACTGGAAGGAAGCTTGTACCTCTCCCAACCCCTTCCTTTCTGGCAACCACCATTTTGTTCTCTGTATTTATGAGTCTCTTTCTGTTTTTTGTTTGTTCGTTGGTTTGGTTTTTGTTTTGTTTTTTTTCTTTGCTTGTTTTTTAAGATTACACATATAAGTGAAATCATGTGATATTTGTCTTTCTCTCTCTGACTTATTTCACTTGGCATAATACCCTCTAGATTCATCCCTGTTGTCACAAATGTTAAGATCTCATTCTTTTTTATGGCTAAGTAATATTTCATTATATGTGTACATATTGTATCTGTTCATCTATGGATAGACAGTTGTGTTGCTTCCATAGTTTGGCTGTTGTAAATAATGCTGCAATAAACATAGGGGTGCATATGTCTTTTCAAATGAGCGTTTTCATTTTTCTTTGGGTAGATACCCAGTAAGTAGAATTACTGGATCATATGGTATTTCTATTTTTAATTTTCTGAGAAACCTCCATACTCCTTTCCACAGTGCTTGTACCAATCTACATTCCCACCAACAGTGCAGGAAGGTTCCTTTTTCTTCACATCCTTGCCAACATTTGTTATTTCTTTTTTTTTTCTTTTCTTTTCCTTTTTGATATTAGCCATTCTGACAGGTATGAAGTGATATCTCATTGTGGTTTTCATTTGCATTTCCCTGATGGTGAGTGATGTTGAGCATCTTTTCACGGATCTGTTGGCCATTTGAAAAATGTCTGTTCAGGTCTTCTGCCCATTTTTATCAGATTATTTGCTTTTGGTTTGTTTGTTTGTTTTTGTTTGTTTGTTTGTTTTTTGGTGTTGACTTGTATAAGTTCTTTATACATATACCACATGGGACAAGGCAGATTATAGAATATTTCTATCATTTCAGATAGTTCTTTTAGAGGGTGCTGACTCAGAACAATGTGATTATTTCAAGTAGAATTCCTCCTCAAACCATGGTTTCACATGATAGAGCCAATAAAGTCAGTATAGTAGAAAATTATGCTAAATTTAGTTAAATATGCTTCATGTTGTATGCTTCATTTTCTGTGTAATATAGTCAGATGTAGGAGATATTTATATAGTATGTAGATTTTGTTTTCTTTAACCTACTTTGATTTATTCATCTATTGAATATACTCTTACTGTATAAATTGGAATAGACCAGAAGCCCCGAATGTTTTGTTTTATGTTAATTATAACCTTGTATTACCCAGGATTCCAGTGGTATCGATCCCATAACGCCGGGATCACGCCCTGAGCCGAAGGCAGACGCTTAACCGCTGTGCCACCCAGGCGCCCCAGATATTGTGATGTTTTTGGAGAGAGGAAAAAAGAAATGTTTCATATGGCATTTCTAGAAAAGTACACAAGACTGTCAGGAAATTAAAAATTACACAAGAAATCACTTAATACAGAAGCTTGTAAAACTCTCAAATCCATATGTTACTTGAAAGGTTAGATATCATCTTAAATTTATCTAAATCTACTTAGCACTACAGTAATGCTGTGCAATAAGTTAACTGTGCCATAAATGTGCTTGTCTAGATGGATACATATCTTAAATGCTGCTTATTAAAGCAAATCGGTGTATAATGTACATATCTATCTCTTTGCAAATCACCTTTTGATTCTACACCTCATCTATATGCTTTATCTGCGTAATGCCGATATTTTAGTTTCTAACCCTCAGTAGATAGCATGATAGTGGAAAACAAATTATCAAAGCAATTAAAATGTTTTCATTACCTACAGGAACTAGAAATCTCTGCTTTTAAAATTAATTATTAGTTTCCACTTCTAAAATGTAGACAATGCTACAGGTACTCAATCAAGCTGTTAGAATGTGCTATTTTGAATCATCATGAAGGATATTTTTGTCAAAAGTGTAACTTAATATGTGAAGCTATTAGAAGGACTTACTGGACTTCTATTTAAAATAAATCATTTAAAAGCAGCAAAGTTGATTAGAAGATTTTCCCATTTGATAAAAACAGTAAAAATCTAGTCACTATCTACTAAAAAGTCAAATAACAATACTTTTCATAATTTTTGTAATACCGCTTAAAACCATCTGTTAGTTATTTACTTTGGAAAATATGTCTAAATGTTGAAAAACTGTAAACATTTACTTTTAAATGTTTGTATGGGGGGTTTGAAATAAATTAAAATTACAGATTTTTTTATATCATTTAATCATTTCTCATGTAACTTTAGGTTACATCCTTGTTCTAGCCAGATTGATCTCTAGCCTGGTTCTCCCAGGTGCCTTGGGAGACATATTTTAGGAGATTTAAGACTGACAATATGGTAGATAGTTGTAAATGTAAATCTTTTCCCTTCCCCTCCACACTGTGTTAATTTAAAGGAAAAAAAGCCAAAAAACAAAACAAAACAAAACAAAAAAAATAATACCAGATTAACCTCTCTAAAAACATTTCTTTTTTATTAGATATAAGCTTGACTTCAACATTCAGGCTTTGCTTTAATTTTGGGTAGAAACTCACATAGACCTTCTTTCCCATCAAACCAAGAACCAGATGAGAGTTTCAAAAATTTGAAGCAGCCCTGAGATTCACCTACAGGTAAGGACTGCTCTGGTACTTAGAAGACCTGAAAGCCAGCACTAGTTATGTTCTATATTTAATTGGTCATCTTTCAGAAAATACTTATCGACATAAATATGTATTATTACTATGTCCTAGGCTTTCTGTTATACATGCTGATGATTCAGCAGAAAAAGTAATTTAAAAACTCCCAGCACTCAGTAACTTTACATTGTAGCAAGTATCCTGGTGGAAATTGCTTAATATCCAGGTCTATCTATATCTGTCTATCTATCTATCTATCTATCTATCTATCTATTTTACATATACTTAAATGTAGACAGGTAAATATAGATAAATAGATACATATTTTAATCCGAAGACATTTACAGTATATATTGATGACCTCTAAAATATACAAGGAAATGGCCATTTTATTTGTTGGATTTTACTAAATCAAATCATTCCTAACACTTTAGAGTCTTACTGAACTTCTCACTTCAAGTGCTAGGTTGCACAATGCAGAACTATTCTATCCAGGTTTGCGGTTGTGTATCTCACAACAGCAATGACCTTTCTTTACTGTCATATTGCATTTAGGACAGATACCTGATTTGTTATCCACCTTCAGATTCTTTCTGGCCATGTAACCTATTCATTTTCTTTTATCCTTTTCATCCCTACCTTTTAGAATTACTTGCTATAAAAGTTATATTTGTTACAGAGCAAAGGTTAGCAATTATTCTGACTAGAGGCCACTATTAGGACTTGGATATCTTTTAAGGGCTGAATTATAACATTATATTATGGTTGGAATTATAGTCTTCTTACCTGGAATGGATCTTAAAGATCGTCTGGCACTATCCTGTAATTTCACACAGTGTTTAACCATCTAATACAAGGTCACATAGACGCTTGGTAGCAGAGCTGGAACTCTGTCCAGAGTCCAAAACTCTTTCCACTTTTTCCTGTCCACAAAAACCCTCATTTATATTCATTAACCTTGCTCCTCCTTACATCTTTCCCCCTGCTCGTAATGTTGACAACAGCAATGTACTACTTTGGTGTAGCTCGTCACCTACTCTAACCGTGTGTACTCCCACAATTATTTTCTATCAAAATTATGTTCCTGAAAGAAATCACATACTTAAAAAAAGTTAACTTAGCAATACAATGAATATCAGATATAAGAATAGAGGAATCTCAGTTGATTTTAGATGAGCAAGAGTCTGGTGAAAGTCAGCTTCTTAAAGAACAACAAAAATAACCACAGAAGTTATGAGCTATTTTAGGAAGCTTATAACTGACACTCTCAGATATTATTGTTTTATTCTAATGCATACCAGGAATTAGCTGAACTCAATGCAAAACAGTAAAAATTTATTTTTTAAAGTGCCTCAAAAATATGTAAATAAAGAATTTAATTTTTTGCCTTACAAAGTTTCAGGATAACTCTGGAAATTTTAAAGAGGTTGGTTATTTCCCCAGATAGAATGAAATAAAAATATTTTCATTTGGAAATATATCAGTAAAATCATAAAGGTAATAAAAATACTTAAGTCTTGGTACAATCCTATTGGACAGTAAAGCTTATTTGATTTAGTTTTCTTCTTTCAAATACAAATTATTGCTTTGTAGGTGCTGATTTATAGTATCTTTTGCCATTTTAAACATCCTTATATGCTTGAGTGCTGACACATAGTCTGCTTCTCCACAGCAATGAAGACTTCTAGATGCAAAAGGAACTTTGACAATCATAGATTAATTTAGACATTTTCAGACAAATTAACTGAGGTCCTAAGGAATTAAGTGGAGTGCTACATCTCTGTAAACTCCTTTTTGGGCAGGGGTCATGTCTATCTTGTTCCTCAGTGCCTTGCAATAGAGTGAGTGCTCATTAAATATTTGTAGCATGATATAATGAGTTAGTGAATGAGTGACAACCAATGCTATGGTCTCTAAAACTAATGGAAGGAAGTACTTTATCTGCTCCCAGAGAGACTTGATAGCAAGAATGTTTATGCTTTTTATCTGTGTGAGGTTCTTAGAACTGTGAATCTGGAATGTGTATCCGGAATGTGTATCCAGAAAGAGTTGATCATGAATTAGGATGCTTAATTAAGGCAGTTTTCTAAACTCTTTGTGATTCACGGTATACTGTGTAGTTTTTCTTTGATATGCTATTAATTCCTGGAGTACCACATGTAGCCAAATAAAAATACAAGCTACTGAATCAATATGAATTGTTTGGAAAATTTTCACTCATCTGCATCACTGCTGTACTTTAATAACATAGACTATTTTGGATTGACTCTGTAGAATCATAAAGATTAGTCTTGTCAGTTTAATTCAGATTACTTCTGTGGTAGAGGGCCTATGTCTGGTGTATTAAATTAAGAATATGCAGATTATGACTTGCTGAATGAGGAGGCACCAGCCACCCACACAGAGTATCTGAGCTCCCACTCTGGGGATGTAAAAATCCGGCATCATTTTGATTGAAAGCACAGTTAACAGTATGCTCACACAAAGGAAGTAAAGTCACAAGGTTATTATTTACAAATCCTAGAAACAGGGATGGTGAGTGGGAAGGCACAGAGAGCCAGGGGAAGGGCAGTCTCCTGTCCCAGGTCACGAGTGAGCAAAAGACAGAGCTGGGTAGGAAGCCCCTATTACTAATAAGGTGGTTGGGGCAAAGGTCAGTAATTTATTGGACTCAACTTTAAGTGGATTTTTAAAAATGGTGCTCTGGGAAAAGGAAAATGGGAACTTGGGGCAGGAATCCTCATCTAAATGTGTAGGCTCTGGGTGTGAACAGGGTTGTCATTACCATAAAATGCCTAGGCCACAACTCAAAATTGCTATTTTTTTCATCATAGCTTCTAAGACAGAATGGCAGGATAGTTAGGTTAGGGGGAGGAATAGCAATTATAATCATATCTCCTGACTTTAAATTCAGTTCTGCAGACATCACATGGAGATATAAATATAGAAACAGATAAATGCCCTAGAATCATTGCCTCCATATTTATATATTTATATATATTTACATATATATTTACATGTATATTCCTATATCTATTTAATCTATCATCTATCTATCTATCCTTCCATGATGAATGAAAACTAGTAACCAGTAGACTGTGCATGTGTATATGCATATGTTATCGGGTCTCAGATGAGATACAGAAGAGATCAGATTGTGGGACAATGATGTCTTTCTATAGTGAATATTGGGAAATAATATATTTGAAATATCACTAAAAATGCTACATTAATTACATATGCATTTATTTTCTTTTTGGCTGGAGAAGCATCTTTATCAGAAAGGCATTTGTATTAAAAATATTGAAAATGACCCATTGTTTTGTAAACAGTACACATTAACTCATGTAAATTGTTTCTCAGAATATCTGAGTTCTGTAACATCACATAAGAGATGATATTTCTTTACTCCATGGGAGTATTTTGTTTTCATTATTTGAATAGTTCCTCTTTTAGATCCACTCACAGATCCCAATTAAAATCATCGTATTTGTAGACAATAAAATCTTTCTTCAGTTTTTATTCTTCTTTAGGCTAATTTATACTAACTTTTTAAACCTTTATTCCCAGGTTAATATGTATTTGAATCTGTTTAATTAATTAATTTATTTTTTATCTAGAGCATATCCCTATGAGATTTCTCTACTTCTCTTTCAGAATTCTTCCTTTGTATTCATTTATTATGCATTAGCCTCAGTGATTTTCATGAGTCTGTTGTTCATATTACTTCATATTCTCTATTTAATTGTGTCAATTTTTCCATTTCTGTTTTCTTTAGTTGTTATCCTCACATCTTCTATTTATGTATTTAAATTTATTTAAACATAAATGTGACTTAAAATTGAAGCAATGTCAGCTGAAATCTTAGAGCAGCCAGAAAAAATTAAAAGCAAGTCAAATTAAAACTGTCAGCAGGAAACAACTTCAAACACCCTTCCTTTTCAATGGCTACTATTGTAATTCAAACTTTCACTTAGAATTAAAAGCAATTATGATTAAAGGCTTTCAATTTTGATTTTTCATTAAAATGTAGCAATGTAAGTCTGTTAATGCTACAAAGGTAAATTTGTTTAAGAGTGTACAGTTGGGGATTTAAATAAAATGTGGTTATTTAAAAACCTTTTAATTTATGTTCTGACGCTCCCTGCTGTTAGAACCTGTTTCAGAACTTAATTATCTTGATGACTACTATAAAACTCTGTGACAAATTACCCTAGGAAATATAAGAACATAATTTAGGACAAAAAGGTTTTAAATTAACTGGATTTTGCTCAATGGAGTTCTTTCAGGCAACCCTTATTTTGAAACTGAATATCGATTGAGGGAGAAATGGAAAAGATTACAGGAGTCTTCATTCATTCTTGCAAAATAAGTTGTAGTTTCCACATTTCATATCAAATAATAAATCATATCGTACCGTCTAGAAACTTGAGGTATTGCTTTTTTTCTAGGCTTGCTATTTTGTATCGAATTTTAGTTTGGTGGAAGTGTCAGCAACACCAGCATCAAGATCAGCAAAGGCACTTTCAGATGCGACATTTTGCAATTAATTCTGGCAAAGGTGTTCAGTCACGTTATCCCTTCTGTATAATTTGCATTTGACCCTTAACAGTCCTTGCTCTCTTACATTTCAAATTCATTGTTTTTAAGAAACTATTTTCTTCAGAACCTCCTAGATTTCTGGTCTCTCCTTTGCAGTGTTTGTTTGCTCTTGTTATTGCTTTTTTTGGTAGTCATTTTTTTGTTTGTTTGTTTGTTTTGGTTTGGTTTGGTTTTTGGTTTTTGTTTTTTTTTTGGTTTGCGCTAACTTATGTAAGCAGAGTGAGGTAAAGCCCTGTTTATGCACCAGGTTATGTTGCCCACTATGTCACTAATCATGTTGTTTTAATTATTTTCATTATGTCTTTTACCCTTCTGGATGGTACACTTCTTAATGTCAAGGATGATTGGTTTTTCGTTTTTATATCCTTAGCATCTAGCACAATATCTGCCATATGATGGATCCAAAACATGTTTTAATCCTGAATGCATAGAGGAGTAGAAGTCTCCCACCCCAGAGGCTAAATTGTGCTGAAACTGTTCCCAGGCCACATTTCTCCCAACAACACTACTGACAGACAGTACTTTCTCTTGGGGAGTATGAGAGGCAGGGTTTGTGGTTCATGTCTTTGGGTACTTGTTAAACTATGCAATGTTGCAAACAAAGCATTTTTAAATGACTTCTTTTCATTTTTTTTCGGAAGGTCTTATCTTATAAACCTTTGTTTTTCATCAATTCCAAGAAAAAACTCACGTGTCAGCTTGCAGGACTCTATCAGCCTTCTTGGATAACCCCTTAGGAACTCACTTGCTGTTACTAAACTAAAAAAAAAAAAAATTTTTTTTTTTTTTTTCGGGGGAAAGAAAGAGGGGCCGTGCACTGTTGTCAGCCACTAATCTCTTTTCACGGGCTCAGCACCTGTCTCCCAGGCAGATCTATTTTAGTTTTATTAGTACTTTCTGTATTTCCTCTGGACTTGGTTGTGGTCTGATTTCATTTTACCTTGAGGAGTTGAATTTCAAGCCGTATACTTAAAGACGTGTTTTAAAAGTTCCCTGCATATTTTGAAATGGGATCTTCCAAATTAATCAGTATCACTAAAAGTTGATGAGACCTCTTAAGGACTGTCTTTTCATCCAAGAAACAATTATCTGCTAACTTTTTCGATATTCTTAATCCTCACTTTTAAAAGGAAAATTCCTTATTTAAAGTATTTTGAAGTTATCACTTGACTTTCTCTTTACATTTTTAGTTATGAAAAGTTGAGAGTCAGGAAATATTAAATCCCTTATCTTCATTTAAAGAAATTAGAATCTTACTATGAATATTCAGAATGTGTTATTTTACTTTTGCTTCTCTGTTTTTTGTTCTTTCATTCATCTAATCATCCTACGTAAGAAAGAAAGGATGAAAACCATATTCTTTCTGTACACATAATTTATTGAATGCTTGATCATTTACTATAAACTTTAAAATATATTACTTTATTTTTGTCTTCCTGCCCATCCAGTGAAATGGGCAGAGCAAATGACAACATTTACATGGCAGGAACTGACACTGAGATAGAGGGGTAACATGATTATCTTTAGGTGCAAAGACTTGGTATCATCTTGTCTCACATCTAGTGCCTTTTTCACCCACTTCAAGTGTATCTACCACCACATCCTTTCATTTCCTTCACTTACGTAGCATCATTCCTAAAGGCAGTACTAGCAAATGTATATTGTGAACTATACATGAAGAACATGCTGTGTTTGTCCATATGAAATCTCTGTATATGTATGTGTGCATGTATGTAATATGTGGCAGTAATATAAATTTTGAATCTGACAATTGCTACGTGATAATGAACTAGGTGTCGCTGAACAAAAAACTCAGATGGATGACCAATCATCTATACTTTCAGAAAGTTTAGTGAATATTTTACCGACTCCTTGGATTAATCTTATATCACAGTAAAGATCAATGCTAGCATCTTTTCATTATGATGTTAATTAATTTCTGCCAAGATTCTACCATTCTTATATATCCTTCTAAAGTAATCCATCATCATGCTAAGGCAAAGGGAATTCAATTCATCACTGCTGGATTCTGATAGAGGGCTTAGGGGGAAGGCAAGTCATCTCCCCAGCAGTAATCAAACAGCTGTGATACATGCCACTTTACGCTTATATCATCATATAATAGATGACTTTCCTCTTCATGGAAGCTTGCCTCAAAATTTTCAGACAGATGGACTCTGATGTAAAGGTTTCATTTTGTGGAATTTAAGGCTGTGAACTAGTTATTGACAAATACTACATCATCAGTTCCAGTTGAAGACACAGCCTAATAAGTAGAACATTGGCACTAATCCTTATTTAATCAGCCTTAAAATGGTAATTTCAAATTGATGAGGGCACAGGGAATAGATTTTGTACTCATAAAGTGCTTCTAAAAATACCAGTAATGTGTGTATACAACCCAAGGATGAAATTAAAGAGCCCCCAGCACTTTTAATAAGAAGAATAAACTATAAAGAACATGACAAAAGTACAACTGAAGGACCTTATAAAAACACACAGAGGCCAATTCCTTCTGGTTTCTCCAGTGAAACACATTCATGTTTATAGGCTTTGAATGTAATACAGGCAACAACTATTCATAGGAGTAAAAGAGAAAGATTTGTAGAATGTGAGTGTAAGTATCATTAAGTACTTCTGTCATTTCTGAAGAGTGAATGAGCTCTAATGTTGAAAGAGATTTTGGAGCTCATATGGTCCAAGCCAATTCTTTGATAGATTAGCAGGATAAATGAGGTTAAATTATAAAGATAGCAGGCTGCTAGGTGAGGATTGGAATCCAGACCTCCATTTGCTCTGTTTTCTATGTTTTTGTACTGTCTCTATAAACATAGGCCCATGAAGACAGAGATGGTTTGGATCTGCCCTCATGGACTCATAATCCCAACTGCTTTACTGCAAGCAGCTCTTGCATCCCTATTTTGGGTAAAGCTTTAAAGAAGACAGATTTGCCTATTTACCTATCTTACTAACTTCCCTCTCTCCCTGAGAGGGACATATCCTTTCCTTTCCTTAATTTCTTGCTAAACCTGATTTCTGCAAAAGATCTGTGTACAATAACATATGATCACTTCACCTGTGTTAACAGGGAAACTTCTGAGTGATGAACCTCACAGATAAAGATTCATGGCCTTAGGTAAGTCTAATTGTGAAATTTCAATAGTTAAAGAAGAATTGAACAAAAAGTCTTCAAGGCAGACATGCCTTCTGTCTCATTTCAAATGACTTTGTAAAGGTGGTTTCTTAGGCATAGTTGGAAATTTGGCTTCAATAATAATAGCAGCAATAACAACTATAGCTATACAGACTGACCAATTACTAAGGGAATTGTAGACATCAATTCTTCTTTTACACAATCTTTTTTTGAAAGATTTTATTTATTTATTTGGGAGAGAGAGAGTGAGAGAGTGAGCATGAGCAGGTGTAGGGGCAGAGAGAGAGAGGGAGAAGCAGAATCCCCACTGAGTCGGGATCCCTATGACAAGGGGCTTGATCCCAGGACCCTGGGATTATGACATCAGAGCCAAAGGTAGATGCTTAATCTACTGAGCCATCCAGGTGCCCCTTACACAATCTTTTTATCCTTTATTTTATATATGAGGGAAGTGTGAAAAGGTTAAATACCTAAGATATTCACTGAGTATCTTAAAGCTAATGATTATCAAAGTAGGAATTGAACTCTGATCTTCTGATGGAGAAGTCTTTCTCCCAATGATCCTAATGCACTATTTACTACCCAGCGCTGCCTTCCATATGTTAGAATTCTGTACATCTTTACATTTTTTATTTCCCAACAACTGTTGTTTTTATGGGAAGTTTTGTACTTTAGCAATATAGCAAATTCTGAAAGATATATATATATGTAGTTTTCCTAGAATCATAATTTTAATGTATCTCACTTTTGAAATAAATATATAATAAACACATATGTGTTTTGTAATGTTGAGATATTTATTAAAGTATTGTGACCAAGAATCACATGGAAATGTGTGACTTAACAAGTTTAACCTTTTAGTTTTCTTGTTATAATAAATACTTAAATTAAAATTATATATTGTGTGATATAATATTTTAATAACTAATAAACATGTGCAGTAGAGGTTTGTATATTTTACAGTATTTCAGGGCACCTGCTTTCTTGTAACCATTGTCTTAAGTGATATGAGGCATATAAAAATAAAGTTAGAAGATATCTGGAGCTGGAGGAAGATAGGATATCCACAATATGAAGCAGGTTGGGGCAAAAGTGCCTTTAGGGGTATTGCACAGTGCTTCAGGTAATCTGAGGATGGAAATGCTAATTTCTTCCTGGGGTGATCAATGAAAAGACTTTCTGGAAAAGTTCATATCTGAGCTAGACCTTAATGTATCAGTAGGATTTTGAAGAGATGAGGTGAAAACTGATTTCAAATACAAAATAGCAGGTACAATCGAAGGAGATATGAAACATACCTGGTATTACTGAGTATTTTAGGAGCACAGTCTATGCATGAGCCAAAAAGAAAGATTGTATGATTGGATGTGGGAATATTGAGGACATTTGAGCTTGGGGTTGGTATTTTTAAATTAGCCATGAAAGAGTTTGATTGCTGAATAGTAGAGAGATAAAAGATGGAGAGGACAATAAGAGGGATATGATAGCAAACAATATAATAATTACCATTATTGAGCTTCTATTATGCAGTAGCTACTTTATACATATTGTTTCAGTCATTTCTTCATATCTCTAAAGGTTGGGTATCAACTTTTTCTATAAGTAAAAACACTGAAATTCAGAGGAGTTAGATAGCTATCTCAAGGTCATAAGAATTTTAAAAAGGAGTAAGTTTTTGAAGAGGTTTAAGAAGATGAACAGTGATTAAAATTTGATGATTAAATGGTCATTGGTAAGCAAATTCTTCACAAGGGTGAAGACTGAAGACAGATAGCAAAGAATGCAAAAATGAAATTGTATTTTCATAAATGAATGAATAAATGAAATATAAGATGACAGGGTCAGATGATAAGCTAAGGGATTCTTGTGTATTCATGAAGGCATTATGGAAATGGATAATTTGATGGCTGGGGGTGTGAGAAGGGAAAAATAGGTTAACTAATCAAGTGTCACAAGGGAAGTCAAAAGTTAGTAAAAGATTAAAGAGAGATCTCTAGAGAATTAAGAGTTTTGAAAATTTAATACTTGAGCAACTATAAATTTATTTGAAACAGATCCTTTCTCAATTCATAAACTCATAATTAATAGTTAAAGTAATACATAGTAGAGTTATTATGCTAGCCACTACATATAAAGCTGCCTAAAACTGTGCAATATTTCATCATCCTATTCTGTTTTCAAACTATTTGGGCATGTAATGAGTCTATTCATCAAATGGTAACTACTTTTAGTTCACAGTTTCTCTTTGGCACCATTTGTCTAATAAAGCTTTTTTATTTTTTTAAATTGAAGTATAGCTGATACACAATGTTACATTATTTTCAGGTGTATAGTATAGTGACCTGACAAGTTTGTATGTTATGATATGCTCACCAGAAATGTTCCTACCATCTGTTACCATACAATATTATTACAATAGCATAGACCGTGTTCCCTGTGCTATACCTTTTATTCTTGTCTTACTCTTTCCATAGTTAGAAGCCTGTATCTCCCACTCCCCTTGACCCATTTTGTCCATGCCTCTACCTCTCTCTCCTCCAGTTACATCAATTTGTTCTCAGTATTTATGAGTCTGTTTCTGCTTTTTGTTCATTTATTTGTTTGTTTTGATTCCACATATAAATCAGATCATAGGGTATTTGTCTTTCTCTAGGTCAATTGATGTTGTCACAAATGGCAAGATCTCATTCTTTTATGGCTAAGTAATATTCTATTACACACACACACACACACACACACACACACACACAGACACCATCTTTATCCGTTCATCTATTGATGAACTCTTGGATTGCTTCCATATCTTGGCCATTGTAAATCTGCAATAAGCAGGGGTACATACATCTTTTTTGAATTAGTGTTTTTGTTTTCTTTGGGTAAATGTCTAGTGTAGAATTACTGGATCATATGGTTTTTCTATTTTTAATTTTTTGAAAAACCTCTATACTGTTTTTCACAGTGATTGCACCAATCTACATTTCCACAAACAGTGCATGAAGATTCCTGTTTCTCCACATACTCTCTGATACTTGTTATTTCTTGTCTTTTTGATTCTAGTCATTTCTGACAGGTGTACTACGTGATATCTCGTGGTTTTGATTTGGATTTTCCTGATGATGAATGAAGTTGAACATCTTTTCATGTGTCTGTTGGTCATCTGTATGTCTTCTTTGAAAAGATGTCTATTCAGGTCCTCTGCCCATTTTTTAACTGGATTATTTGGGAGGTTCTGGTGTTGTTTTATGTAAGTTCTTTATATATTTTGGATATTAACCCCTTTTCAGATATATCATTTACAAATACCTTGTCCCGTTCCATATGCTGCCTTTTGGTTTTGTTGATGGTTTCCTTCACTGTGTAAAAGCTTTTAATTTTTCTGTAGTCCCAATACCTTACTTTTGTTTTTGTTTCCTTTGCCTTTGGAGACATATCTAGAAAAATATCACTATGGCCAATGTCAAAGTAATTACTGCCTATGTTTTCTTCTAGGAGTTTTATGGTTGCAGGTCTCACACTTAGGACTTTAACCCATTTGAGTTGTGTTTAGTGTAAGACAATGGCCCAGTTTCATTCTTTTGCATGTAGCTTTCCAGTTTTCTCAGTACCAATTATTGAAGAGAGTGTTTCCCCATTATATTCTTACCTCCTTTGTAGTAGATTAATTGACCTTATAACATGGGTTTATTTCTGGGTTCTCTATTCTCTTCCATTGAGCTGTGTCTATTTTTGTGCCACTACCCTAGTATTTTGACTACAGCTTTGTAGTATATCTTGAAATTTGGGATCATGATACCTCCAGCTTAGTTATTCTTTCTCAGGATTGCTTTGGCTATTTGGGGTCTTTGTGGTTCCATACAAATTTTAGTGTTATTTGTTCTAGTTCTGTGAAAAATATTATTGGTATTTTGGTAAGGATTGCATTGAATCTGTAGATTTCTTTGAATAGTGTGGACATTTTAACAATATTAATTATTATAATCTATTAGCATGGAATATCTTTCCACTCATTTATGTCACCTTCAAAGTGTTTCATCAGTGTTTTCAGAAAACAAGTCTTTAACCTCCTTGGTTAAGTTTATTCCTAGGTTTTTTATTCTTTTTATGTAATTGTAAATGGAATTGTCTTCTTGGTTTCTCTTTCTGCTACTTACTTATTACTGTAAGGAATGTAACTGATTTCTGTGTATCAATTTTGTATCCTGCAACTTTACTGAATTCATTAATTACTTACAATAGATTTTTCCGTGGAGTCAATAAAAACTTATATTGAAAGTAAGACATATTTTTGAAAATATATATGCTCAGATGTTGCAAAATAATTATTTTCAATAAATATCTCAGACTTGAAGGGGATATTCCCTTGAGTTGGACCACCTATTAAGTCACTGTTGGATAGATTTAGTTTAAATCATTACTCTCAGTGATGTTAGATTCTCAGTGACGTTAGATTCAGTGGTGTTAGATTGAATAACCAGAATCCAAAAGGCTTGATTTTGTTTGCATTCTATTTCTGTAAACTTTGTGGGGCATTTTAAGAAAAAAATATTGATTGGTTTTTTAAATTCCCAGTGGTAATAAGTAAGTCAATTAGAATTGCTAAATTTTGTTAATTCAGGGCAGACACAAATGAATGACATTATAAAATACATGGAATAAAGAATCCAAACATACCAGCAATGTCAGCTTAAAAAGTCAAGGTAATTCGGTTGTAGGTTATTATTTAAGAGACTTCAAGGCTTATTTTATGCTGATCAAACTAATTATACACTGTAGAATACTCTCTAGGATAATTGAAGTTCTATCTTATCGCTAAGATTTCTCTTGTCCTGTTGCTTTGTTAGTAGTGAAATTTAATTTGAAGTTACTTTAGGATAAGTAATAATCTAGTAAACAAAAAGCCCCAAATGAGAAGTTAAAAAAAAAAAAAAACAACAACAAAAAAACAACACTGACATGTATGTAAAAGCTTTTTTGGTTTGTTCTAATTTTTCTCAGCATGCCTGAGTTTGAAAATGAGTAAAATTCAGGTTAAACCAACTTCATGTTTTCAAAACTATCTACATTATGATTAAAAATGTTTGTGTCCTTTCTTTTAAAATTTCAATTGAATTTTGTTTTGTTTTCATTGATACTGTGTTCCTCAATTTCCTCCATGTTTTTACAATTGGCTCTCTCTCACCCTCCACTTTCCATCTCCACTCTACTAGAATGCCCGATTTGTCCCAAACTTGTGTGAGAAGCCCTATCCTCTGCTTAACCAGAGAAATTGTGCCACATTTGCATCAGTATAAAGAATGATTCCTTAACATTTGTTTCCTAATACACCAACTCTGTATCGCTATAGTCTGAGAGACATTAGGAGAATGGCATGCACCTGACTAGGTCCATGTAACTGTTCAATAAATATTGTTGGGCATATACTGAATGTGAAAAATATTATAATATATTTACCTTGACTTCATTTGAAATGTACTTTGTCCTAGTCTTTAAACAGGAAGAATGTACATAATAGATGAGGCAATGATTCTCGGTATTTGGGGTTAAATTTATGTACCTAACAAATCTCTGCAAAATTGGGAAAAAAATGTCTTTTAAAAATGACCAAAATACCCTTGACCCACTAATAATTAAAAAAACTAATATCGTATATAATTTGAAAATAAATGGTAATCTATACAATAGGGAAAAGTATGTAAACTTGGAGAACTATGTTGCTGTCATGGCTGGAATTACACACAGAATCTACCAGTAGTTCTTACACCAATTATATAGAAAGGAACAAAAGCTCTCAGTTTACTTCCTTGTTTAAAATATTAAATAACAGTTATGAAAAACAGCATAGGATCAAAAAGGACAGAAAGATCCTCAGCAAGTAAGGTCAGTAATGAATAATCACTCCCCCAAATTTAGTAATAGTGCCAAAAGTTCACTCATTACAAATAAAAAAAAAAAATTAAAAAAATCGTGACTGCTGTATTCCCAGGATCTACTTTTGCCTGAAATACATTTGCCCAACAAAGTATAACTCCCTATTCTCAGAGTTCTTATCTATTGTTACCAATGTGCTAAAAACACATCCCAAAATTACAGTTATGTTCATCTCTAAACAAACCAGCTCATTTCTATAGTTTTGTTTCACCTGGTACGATTACTGATGAAGATTTTCAGTTCTTACAGAACTTGGTACAGTGATGGGTACAGGATAGGTTCTCAAAAATACGTGATTCAACTGACTGAATAAAAAAGCCTTCAGTATTTAAAGCCTGGAATTTGAATACTAATGCTATTTGTCCAATTGCTTTGAAAGCTAAGAAAGCTTCTTTTGAAGAAAGGGTGGGGAGATAGATGTATAAACCTATTTTATAATCAAGTCTGCCTTGGAGATTATGTCTACACCTCCAAAATGTTTTGTTGTTGTTGTTGTTTTTAATGTTTAGTCAGCAGAACTGGTACAAACTGAGGTTTTAAGATGTTAATTTTAATACATTTTGAGCTTTAAAAGATGATAATTGTAATGGACTTTTATTTTTTGGAAGGAGAATCAAAAGAACGGAAGAAGCATTTATAGCGAAAGAGGGGATATACATTTTTTTAAGTCCCAGAGGGCCAGTACATATAAGAAGCTCCGGAGAGGAACCATATACATTAGCTGAATAATATTTTCCATGTATTTAAATGACATGTTTAATTCCAAACATATCATTTAATTACTCCACTATGAGAGAGAAGTTATGTATCATTTAAAAACTACTAATTGTTTTAAGCAGAACTCAAAGCAGGACTTCTAATGGGCCAAGGTGACCCATTCAGTGTAGGTATCTACTTATCTTTAATATAATTCTTGGATTTTACAAGACTAAAAGTTATCTTAAACAACCTTCCTGTAAAAGATCTTTGAAAAGTGATAGTGATCCTATTATTTGGGTAATTTGAATTCAAAATATTGAAACATATTTCAATACTTATGTATAATTTATAAAATGTTTGTCTTGGCAATTTACTTTTTAATTTTTAGAATAGTCAGTGGTGTACAGAGTAGTTTATAGAGTTTTACAGAGTTGATTTTTAATAGGGACGCAAGGGACGTTGCATTGATTTTAATAAGGAGATTGATTAAAAGAAAGCAAAGCAGGATAATGAGTCAAATATTGTGAGTGCTTACAATGTAGCAAGCACTCTTACAATTGCTTTGTATTAATTTAATTCATGTAAAATGTGATGGTACCTAAAGTGCAAAAATATTGAAGAATAATCACCAAGTTCACACACCTAGTAAGAAATTAATTTGAGATTAAACATAAATAATATTGCTTTGTTGACCAAGCTCTTAATGACTTCATTATGACAACCAGTAATAAATGCATTTAAGTATGATTTAAATTATTTTTAATTCATAATTTATGATTATTAAGGTGACATTCAAAAATGCCAATACAAGGAAGGTTTTAAAATACTTCGAAAATGATTGTGACTAACATAGAAAATGATTATGACTAATGTTGTATTTGATGTTCAGTAATGTAAACTATTTCACTTTATTTTTGTGTCACATATTCTGATGAGTTTTGAAACTTGAGGGAACATCATATTCTTCTTTCTCTAGATGTCACAGTGTAACTTGAGGGTAGCGTATAAATTGATTGTAAACATTTCTTGCTTCGAAATTATCAGATACTACTGACCAAGTAGATGTGAAGATTCCTTTGGGCATGTGAAAATTAACAGAATATAAAGAAAAGAGGTGAGAGAGTTTATAAGTCATCAAAATAAATAATATCATGGGATTAAGAAAAATCTCATGCATAATGCTTTTCAGCATACATTTCATGATTTGAATATAGTGAACATGATTTACTATAGTCAGATGTTACAGTGTTTGATCATTGCTTTTCATGGATAATGTGAATTTTTCAGTGAAATCATGCATCAGTCTCACTGATGATAATAATGATGCTATGATATTACCAAAATGTTTCTATTTCCTGCAAAATCATTCTTTTGGCAACCTTCTAGGACACTGCCAATAATTTATGAATAACAGAGCTCAGCACATCACACATACACAAAAAAGGAACAGATTTCAATTTTTCAAAGATTAATTGAGTGCCTTCCCTGTAATAGAATGTGATAAGGAATACATAAATGAATAAGGTCATTTCTGCCTCAAGATGTACTTGAACTAAAAAGTGGAAAAAAGGACCTATAAACCAGCTCTAATAAACTGTTAAACACATTCCAGTAATTTAAAAGGTGTTCTCTGAACAGCCAAGACAAGAGCAATTGATTCTGTCTCAGAGTAAAGGGTTGAGGAGGCTTTATATAGAGTGGCCATCTGTGAACTATACCTTGGAAGACGGATGTAAGCTCACCAGGAAGAAAGGGTATTTCAGTAAGAACAAAAGGTATGATGAGGTAAATTGTATGCCCAGTTGTCTTCCTTAGGGGATGGAGAAATTTGGTAACAACGTTGTAGGACACCAGCCAGAGCCCTCAATCCAGAAGATGTATGTGTTTTGGGGAAACACAGGCATTAAGTTGGGGAGCAGGTAGATGCGGCAACTGCATTTCAATGAAGCCAATCATTGTCTAAGATAATAAGATGGGACTGGAGCCAAAGGTTCCAAGTGCAGAAAAGGTTCTTAGTTTGAAACTACAAGGGCCAAATTGGATTCTCTAGGGAGAAGAAATAGGTCGCAATCCCAGTCGTTTATGAACAGCAAGGACAAAAAGGAACGGTGGAGAGACCACCTGATTATCATTTAAAAGCTGCATACCCACAGAAATTTTTATTAAGTCTTGTAAAAATCAATGTTGATTCAGATGCTGCATTTAGGAACTTATAAAGGTGTATATTGATGAACTTAAAGGACCAAATTTGATAAAAAGGTATTTTTCATTTTATATGATTTAGGAAAATTATCTCTTTGCTTCAGGAAATAATGATTGTTAACAGCCGCTAACATTTAGTGGTTACTAACTAAACTCATAGACATAGTTAGCACTCTGCTGTGTTCTTTTTCATGAATTTCCATATATTACAAAATTTGACATATTTAGTAAATTATAGTGGTTGGTTTTCTAATCCCATTTCCTTGCAAAATAAGAATTGCAAAGTATATTCACATTTCACTTTTAAAACTATTCACTGATACTATTAATATTAATAATGGGAATTTGAACAGTAATGATTTAATACTATAAATAACATTTCTACATTTTAAAAGCCATAGTATATACCTTAGCAGTTATCTAACTACAGACTAAAAAATAATTCAGTTAATTAAGTTTATAAGATGAATTAACAGATTTAAGATTTAAATACCACCGTTCCAAATTTTAAAAATTTTGAAAAAAAATTAAAATATTTCCCATGGTAATTTGAAAGCAATTTTTCAGTGCAACTTAACTTAGTAACATAGTAGATTGAAGGGCACTTATTGAAGCATAATAACTACGGTATAAGAAAACATAAAAAAATAGCTGTTGGCAACAAATTTTTTTAACAAATTTTTATTATTAGCTTGGTAGCTAAATCTCAGTAAGTATATTAATCACATATTGATGTGTATTTACCATAAAGTAACTGATTTTATTAAATTGAAATCAAGTATGTTTTTTTAAGATTCTTAATTTGCACTGTGACCAGTCATCCTACTGATTACATGTTTAAATACAGTCTAATTGATCATGGGAGTCTTTTGCTATAAATTATAGAGAGGGAATGGCAGATTTCACAGGTTGGTTGTGGCTTAATGACATATTTCACAGTGTGAATAAAAGAGGATATAAACACACACAGGAATAAGGTAGTTACACGGATTCATGATGTGCAAAGTTCTTTTCTAATGCATGCGGAAACACTGACAAATCAAATGTGAGAATACAAAGAGAATATTAAGTGGTGAAGAATTCAAAAATATATGCTATATGGGATGCCTGGGTGACTCAGTCAATAAAGTGTCTGCTTTCGGCTCAGGTCATGATCCCAGGGCCCAGGGATCAAGTCTCACAGCAGGCTCCTTACTCAGCCAGGAGCCTGCTTCTCTCTTGCCTGCTCTGCCTACTGCTCACCCTGCTTGTGCTCTCTCTCTGTCAAATAAATAAAATCTTTAAAAAATGTTATCAATTGTATTTATCCAAACTGTTTGGTTTAAAAGGATAGACAGATATATACAAGATTTAATGTTAAAAATCCATAACATATTAACACATTAAATAAAAGCATACAGGGGTGCCATGGTGGCTCAGTCGGTTAAGCATCTGCCTTTGGTTCACGTCATGATCCTGGAGTCCCAGGATCAAGCCCCAGGTTGTGCTCCCTGCTCAGTGGAGAGTGTTTCTCCCTCTCCCTCTGCACTGCCCTGCCCCATGCTCTCTCCCTCGCACTCTCTCAAATAAATAAATAAAATATTTAAAATAAAATAAAAACATACAGCTTAATTGAAATATTACTGAGTAATAATTGAGAATTACTTTTTAACTTATAGTAAATATTTTGTTAATATCATACTGAAAAAAATAAAATTTTTCCACCCATTATACCTTTGATTTTGACAGGAACCAATTCATTGCATGTAAGGAGACAGCACTTTGAAAAAGTACAGCATTCCACCTTTGCACACAGCACTGAGGTCCTTGTACCAGATTCATAGTTACCTGAACATGAACAGAAATTCTTGGGTGCTGGCCAAGTGTGTAAGTTTTAATGACCAAGATGCCAGCGTTCAAGAGGAAAAATTCTTATTCTGTCTCTTTTGGCTTGAGAGTGTATCCCCGACATATCGAGAGTTCACGTATGCCACTCTGCTTTTACAAAAGACCTACATTAGTACCTGTTTTTGCTAACTGAAAGAAATCCAAAGAGGATTTTCACATATATGAGAAAAAAGTGGAAAGCAAAAATTGCATTCACCATTTGTTTAGCAGAGAACCCGTATAGAGGCAGTACACATTCCCCCCAGAGAGTGGTGCCTCCCAGCGCGTGCCCAGAGAACCACACTCCACATCTCCGCATTAGGCTGTTGTAACTTTGAGCAGTGTCCATGAGCATCTGTGCTTTATCTCAATTTATTTTGTGCATCTGTTAGGAAGATGTGTCCTAAGATATCAGAAAAGCCCAAGAAAGGTTATGCTTTGGGTCTGGGAATGCACAAATGTTTTTCCATGTAAATGAACAGTAATCGATTCTTCACTTTACACCATTTCAGCTTATGAAAAGTTTCATAGGAATGCTCATCTTTTGGATAGTGGGGGAAAGATACCTGTATTTTAATAACATCTAATATTTTAAATTTATTTTTATAAGTATTTTTATGGATCTTCAAATTTACTAAGAAAAAGTTAAATGATTGCTAACTCAAACCTACATATTAAGAAAAAGTTAAATGATTACTAACTCAAACTTAGATACTCTAAGAAAAAAAGTTCAAGGATTAAAAACACAGTTGTATAAATAAAAATATGGTTTTCATTAGTATCACAGTACTGATAACATAGCAGTTAAGTGTTTCATCTTTAAGGGAAACATGCCAGTGTTCAAATAATTTCCAAGCAATGAGTCCTTAGGCATACTATATAAATTCACTAAGGCGTAGGTTTGTTTTTGTTTTTGTTTTTTTTTTCTTTAAAATGGCACAATGATGATTTTGTAAGAATTAACTGAGCACATAATAAATACATGTTCATTAAATGAACTCATTTTTTATTACTACTAGCAGTAGAATCTGTATTCATGTACCTTCACTGATACACTTGCAAGGATATTCATTGCTAAATTATTTATATTAACCAAATATTGAAAACAACTGAAATATACATATGATAATTCACAGACATTAAAAAATAAGATAAATCCAATTGTTCTGGCATGGACATATGTTCAGCATATACCGCTTGATGAAGGCAGACACCTAATAATTTGTGTTTTATGATTCAATTTTTAATGAAACACAATTGTACATTAAACATTATCTGAAAAATATTCACAATTAGTCATCTTCTTTAAATGGCATTATAGAAGACCTTATTTTACTTTATATATCCCCTCATTCTGGATTTTTGTAATTAATATAGAGTTCCTAGTGAATATAGATGTATCTATAGATAGAATAGTTAATATAAATAACTTTCATATCCTAAAGATAATTCAATTAAAAATAATGTAATAGATTGAAAAAGAACTTGTTTACTCTGAAGTTGTCCCACTTACTCTGCAATATAAATAAAGCAAAAGGGAATGGTTTTATTTATATTCTACCTTCCTTCATTGAAAATGCCTTCTTCATAAATTTGTGTGCTCTTTTCTTCATCAATTTCAGTGCCTATCAATGTCAATGATTTGAAGGAATTGTAGGATGTGTTAGTGACTTGTTCAAGGTTCCTTTTTTTGCCCTTGTCTGTATAATTACAGATAACAACAAAATACAAGTTTTCATGTAAAGTAGTGTTGATTTATGTACATAAGTGTGCATAAAGTATCTAGATGTTGAAAATGTTTATGATTTTGCAGCTACATGGCTGCTTAATTTTTTTTTTTTTATTGTGTTGGCATCATTGAGACTGGTCATAACAAGCCCTTTAATTTTTTTGGCAATCTCAGTGTCTTTTCACATAAATGTTAAAATTACTACTTTCATTCTAAAATGTCATAGCCATGTTTAACCATTGGTATAACTGTCTTTTAACTAAATGAAGTGTGTAGTTTTATTCTTGGCAAAAAAGTACTACTGAGTGAGCATTTAATATATAGACATCTCTTATGATGTATCTTATATTCTTTATTTACTTCTTTGGCCTAGATGTTTTTGTCTCTTTGGAGAGTCCTTTAAGTACACCTTGTAAAAGAAAAAAAAAAAAAAGGAAAAGAAAATGAAATAAAATCACCGTCTTTGATTACTTAGGGTCAATGTTTTCTAGAATATGTTTCTGCTTCAGTCAACCTTTGTGACCTTGTGAGCTTATCAAGTCTTTCTAATGACTTCTCTTCCATATTACTAAATTTTAACTGCCCTCAAATATCCAACATGGATTTAGAATAAATATTGTTTATATCAACCAAAACATGATTATCTCGATGGAGAGAATTGGATCAAATTCATTCCAGATATTATAAATGCTTACCAATTTTATTTCATTCCTAACAAACAACATAAATTTCTTTTTCTTTCTTTCTCTTTCTCTTTCTTTGCTTCTTTCTTTCTTTTCCTTCCTTCCCCTTTCTTTTCCTTCCTTCCCCTTTCCTTTCCTTTCCTTTCCTTTCCTTTCCTTTCCTTTCCTTTCCTTTCCTTTCCTTTCAATAAGGTAATTCCTTTAAACTCATGGAACTTTATTTGCAACATTAATTCTGTATTCACATGATATTATCCCATGGATTCTGAGTTATCACAGATTCCAATAGCCTTTCATATTTACAGGTAGTCACATACAGAAAAGGTCAACTTCGTATAATTTATGCCTTTTTAAAACTTAAAACATTGTTTGATTGGTCTCTGTCTCGTTTAAGACCAGAGAAAGAAAGTTTTCTCAATAACAATTTCAAGAAAATATTTGACTCAGCAAATTTCTGAAACTCCATTTAAAAAGTTTAATATAGTAAAGGGAGAGGTTCTACTCGGGGAAGAATGGGCTGGCTTTTAGTAATAGCTGGTGAATCAGAGTTGGCTCTGTAAAGTTATGTTGAATGGAGGACTAGTCAGTTAAGTTGTGATTTGTCAGGCATTTATTACTGATCTGATCCAAATTTTTTTTAAACTTACAAAATTTGATAATTAGTAATAATGATATGCACTAAGATCTGATATACTAAATCAGTATTAGGTTACAACAGTTCACAAGAAAATATCTCTTTTTTAAGTTAAATTTATCAATATAGTCATATTAATATACAGATTACTCAGTTTCATTCTGAGTTGTCAAGGAAAAATCTTAAGCATGGTGTAGAATATAATATACATATATATAGATGACCCACAAAAGAACACAGAAATACTATTTCCATATTAAATAGAACTTTCAAAAATAACTGGTACAAAGATATTTCCTCTCTCTATAATTATTAAATTCTGTTTTAAAATTGATGCTTTAGAATATTTTATTACTGTGTAAGATGATTTTAATCCATTTAATTCTTAAGTAATTGGTATTATTCTCATTTTTCTATAGATGTGGACACAAAGTCTAGCAGATAGTAATTGAGCGAGCTCATGTCCATGTGACCTAAAACTTAGTGGATCTTTCCACCATACACAGTGTCTCAAAACAACATAACTTAATAAATTAAACTTTCTAAATAATAAAAATTATAACAAGTTCGTATGTCATTATAGTAAGACTTTATTCAATAATGCAATTCAAATACAATTTATTATTTATAGTTGAATGTAAATATGTACCATAATGCTGATGACGACTATGCTATCTAGTGCTATGCAGGGAACCTCTTACTCTATTCATTCAATCAAAGACTAAATCATCCAAGCAGAAAAAAGCAGGAATACTAACAACAAACATGGGTTAAACACACAGTATAGAAATATTTGCCTTGGTAGTAAGATTGGTAATAACTAAGTAGAATATAAATAAAATAGATAAAATGAATTATCCAAAAATAGAAATGCTAAAATGCATAAAAATGTTACAGATTATAATGAAAGCAGAGAAAGGTGATTTTGTTGTTGTTGTTAAGTAGTGCAAGAAAGATTCTTGCTGTGCTTTCAACTCTGTTTTTCCCCATTATACAAAGTTGCTTCCCTGATCATTGTTTCAATTATTTGTTATTTTAAACATAGAATCATTCTTTTACTGGGGCAGGGGGGTGCTATTTTAGAATTTAGGAATTGTTTTATAATACCAAAAAAAAAATCCTAAACACTTAATGTGAACAATCTCTGTGAAGTAATTCACACAGCTGAATGAGTACACACAATGTCATATATTTTCTAGTCTGAAACTGGAGTTTTGAGGTATCTTGGGACCATAGTTAACTCTGATTGGTACCCCAATAAAATGTGTTGGGAATCAGAATGTATGACTGTGATGGAATAAAGTAGCTCAAGGTGAAGTTGGGGGGTGGGGAGGTGGGGAAAGAATCACACTGGCCTTCTCAATTTCCATTATTCAAAGTTACTCTACAGCTAACTGGGTGTTATACACAACTAATGAATCATCGAGCCTTACATCGAAAACCGGGGATGTACTGTATGGTGACTAACATAATATAATAAAAAATCATTATTAATAAAAAAAAAAACAAAAAAAAAACAAAGTTACTCTACAGCTAAGAAAGTCATTGAATGATTTAAGTAGTAAAATAGCAACAAAGTTACTCTACAGCTAAGAAAGTCATTGAATGATTTAAGTAGTAAAATAGCAACAGCGAAATAAAAGATATTTTGTTTTGTTTTTATATTGTTAAAAATTAATATTTTTTCCACTGTTGCTACTCTTAAACACCTTTGTAACTTGTACTCTCTGTTCCACTTAATTGATTTCCAAGAGATAATCCCAGTTCAAATACTTGGTTCACCTGCCTAGTTCTTTACCTTGATATATTTGTGTGTGCATACAAACACATACACCTAGTAGTTACCTCACTCCTTGCCATACTTTATATGTATAAATTATTTACATTGTTATTTATCATAAATTAAAATTCTACTCAACAGAATTTATGAGAGGAGTTCCTGTTTGTTAGCTCTATGTATGTTGAATCAATGCTTACTTATCACTAATATTCGGGGTATAATAATCACAGAATTTGAATAATTCATTTTTCTGTGAAATAGGATGTCCTTAGTTCCAACTCCTCTTTCTCCCTATAAGTAGTCAACCTCTCAAACTGCTTATTTAACTTTTGAAATTTCAATTAGCATATATATTTTAATAGCTTGACACAGAGTTCTGTTTTCTCCCAGACCTTAATGGAAAATTGCATATTATAAATATCAGTGTTGCTCCTGATACTGGGGTAATAGAGACCCAAATATGTGTGTGTGTGTGTGTGTGCACATGTGTGCTCTTATATCTCCCTATAATTTAACAGTCAACTGTTTAATTTTGCTTTTCAGATAATGGGGGATAAGCTGTCTCTTAACAATTCTTAACATCTATTTAACATCTAAGTGATTTCAGTGGAAAATCAAGATACTTTTTAAAAACTGTAAGTGTTTAAAGGGTGGCTCAGTCAGTTGAGCACCTGACTGTTGGTTTCAACTCAGTTCATGATCTCATGGGTCATGGAACTGAACCCCACATCAGCTCTGAGCTCAGCAGTGGGTCTGCTAGGGATTCTCTCCCTCTGCCCCCCCCTCAAATGAATAAATAAATCTTAAAAAAATAAGGTTTATGTGAATGAAAAATGGAAATATAAGTGAAATTATTTCCATAAATAACAATTTCAAAAATCATTTATTTTTAATGTATGTTAATTGAATTTAGAGTATATATAGCATAGAAAACAAGGAAAACAAATCTTTTGGAAAACTGAACAGTAGTCATTAAAAAATACAGCTGACTAGGCAAAGGAATTGAGATACTTAAAGTCTTTGGCATTACTAGAATTTTAAGTTTTGTACAGCATCTGATTCCAGGAATGGAATTCATAAATCTATGTTTCTAGATATTACTAATAATGATAACAAAAGTTCCCCTAAAAAATCACATTCTAAAACCCCAGGAAACAAAACAGCTAATGTACCCTCTTGGTCCTTGTTTGTCATTGCAGATAGGTTCTCTTTTAAGAGAACCCTATTTGGCCAATTGCTTTTTTCTTTCAAATTTCTTTTAACAGTTAAGAGTAAGATTTTATTGTCGTAGAAATAACTGTAAAATGCAGGACTGTCTTTATAGCTTCCATACAAATTTTCCAGTTTATTTATCCCCAAAATGAAGATCCAGACCAAAGAATACTTCCCATGCAATTTGGAATGCATTGGTGTCTTCTGACAGAGGCTGTTCACTCTTGTATTCAGATCTGACCTATTATTATGCATACTATCTGTTGCCATTTCCCAGTGTGTGGTATGAATCTTAGCCACTCATTAAATTGCACCTGCTAGTGCTTAACACAGTGGTTAAGAGCATGGAATCCAGTAATTATGACTGAGTTTTAATCCACTTATTAGTTGTTAATTTTAGGTAATTTACTTAACTTCTTTCTGCCTTAACTTCCTGCCTAGTAAGGTGATGAGAGTAATGGTGCCATACAAGTGCCTAGCACATTTTAAGTGCTCAAAAAGGAAAGCAATTATTATTTTCTCATACATATTTCTGCATCTCATTCCAAAAATATTAGCTGAATAAAGATCAACACCAGAGTGCCAGACACCATGTTAAGTTATAAACAGGAAGAAAAACAAAATATATGTTAAGCCTTTAAATCTTTAAGATCTATCAGGGAAACAAAATGCCACCCAAAAAATTAAAACAAAATTGGGGGGCACCTGGGTGGCACAGCGGTTAAGCGTCTGCCTTCGGCTCAGGGCGTGATCCCGGCGTTATGGGATCGAGCTCCACATCAGGCTCCTCCGTTATGAGCCTGCTTCTTCCTCTCCCACTTCCCCTGCTTGTTTTCCCTCTCTCACTGGCTGTCTCTATCTCTGTTGAATAAATTAAAAAAAAATATTTAAAAAAAATTAAAACAAAATTGAATAAATTCTAATTCCAGAGTACTTGCAGGGCACAGTAGAATGGAGACAAGAGTCATAGAATTGCAGCCACTGTCACTGTGCCTGCTACTTCAGCAGTGAAGGTACCATCAGGATTAATGGCCAGTGCATGAAAATATAAGCATCATTTCAGGCAGTGAATTTCTTGAAATTAGAAAAAAAAAATAGAAAAAAAATAGAAAAAAAAATATCACCTGTGTGTTGATTTACAGATATTTACTTATTGGAAATTATTTTCTTTAGGAAAAAAAAAAGATGCTATGAGAACTTAAACTGTCAAGAGAGAAAGCAAGGCAAGGGAAAGAGGGAGAAGTTGAGGGGGGACATGAGTCAAGAATCCTTTTAAGCCAATTGTAGTGTTGTCCCGATTTCACCAGTATTCTTGCCATTTCACTCAAGAAATCCTCTGCTCCATGTGGACCACTGTGTATACCCATTGTAGTGCCTCACGCTTGCTACCATACGTTGAATTCAGCTTGGGTCTTTTGACTATGAGCTTTCTGAGGCAAGAGCCTGGCTTATCTGAATCTGAGCGATCAGTGTTATTTCAGGAATTGGTACCTAAGGGCATCTGAGGATTAAGATTCACTGAAGATCACTTATTCCCCCCCTTTGCCTTTTTAGAAATGTGTTTCTTTTATACTCAAGAGGAGACTTTAAAAATCATTTTCATCCCTCAGAAAGAGAGATTTATTTTTTTAAGATTTTATTTATTCAGTTTAGAGCAAGAGAGAGAGAGAGAGAGAAAGTGAACATGTGCCTTAGCGGGGAGGGGAAGAGGGAGAGGGAGAAAGAATCTGATGCAGACTCCACACTGAGCGCGGATCTTAAAGCAGGGCTCAGTCCCACAACCACAAGATCATGACCTGAGCTGAAACCAAGAGTCAGACGTTCAACCCACTGAGCCACCCAGGTACCCCAGAAAGAGAGATTTGGTGTGACCAAGCATCTTATCTTTGAGGAAGAATTTCACAACTGCCTCCAACCCCTATTCTCAGTGCATGTTAGTAAGTAACATAAAATCAAAATTGCTTATATAACAGCAAAGAGAATTTGTAACTAAATCTTCTAAGGCCCAGACTGTCAGAAATTTTAAAAAGACAAACACAAACCAACCTATGAACTGATAAAAATCATTTTGCAATCTATTATACAAAACCAAACACAAAGTGTGATTAAATGTCTTTTCATGAAAGTGATAGTTTTGCTCAAATGCATGAACAGACACTATGAATATGATGCCAAAGCTTTAAGCTATTGGCAGGCAGAATTGACTCATGTCCAATAGCCCAATATCCTCTGTTTTGTCAAGTCCACGGGTACCAGAGTGATGAATTCTCATGGAATGGAATTAAAGCTAAAGAGATGATATTAGAATGAACAACTAGAAATATTTATACCATGTACTGTTTTGAAACAAGGAACATAAAATAGTATAATCAAATAAACAAGATAGCTTTATTATGTCATCTGTATTTCACTGTAGAAATGTGCATTATAAAAGCATAAGAGAATTTTGTATATAAAATTCTTGGAACAAGCAATAAACAATTATACACACACACACAGAAACATATACCTATGTATAAGGACTATTGATGGATAGAGAGAGAAAGAGAACATTGGGGCTGTGATAAAGGAAATAACTTAAAATTATTGAAAATCATTGTAAGAAACATTCATAATTACGTATATAAAGTGTCAAGTAGTGATTTTTATTTTGATACTAAAGTCCATTCTTTCAGTGGCAGCCAGCATTTTTGTAAAAGTATTAAGCATAGCAGAATGATATGATTTAAAAAGAAAATTTTAACTTTAGACATTTGTGCAATCCTCAAAACATCTTTTCAACAATGATTTTATATAATCTGGATTATGATACATAGTATCAGGGCTAGGGTATTACTACAGTTAAAAATTTTAATGATGATAAAATCCATCTACCCCCATCTCTTTCCAACACTGTTGTATTTTTATGTGATTGTGCTGATGAGGAGTTTCTAACTTTAGTCAAATAAATCCTTCTAACATTTGGAAGAATGCCACTTCATATGGGAGTCTACTTTTTAAAAGTTATTTCTAGTTGTTAAAATGTTATTTTGAGGTGAAATCCACTTCCCAGCAACTTCCATTTTTAAGTAATATGTTCTTTTTTTTTTTTTTTTAAGGGAAAGAAAGCTGAAAGAATGCTGTTTCTAGATAATGTTCAGCTATAGATAGTCTCTAATAATGGCACTATAGTCATATACCAGTATGCAAATTGGCTTCTGTTCTGACAGAAATATACAATGGTTTTCTAGTTACATTGTAACAAAACCAAGTGCCAGAAACTGTCATATTATCAAAAACTACATTTTACAATTAGATTTTTTAAAATGAGTAGGATAATGGATTGTGTTTCAAGATGTTATACATACCAGTGTATAGAAGCTACATTCAAGTTCTGTGAGTTGTTTTTAAATGAAAGGAAATAATGTCTATTCGTGAATGAAACATTTTAAAAGATTTAGGGAGATAATACTAAGGAGATATCATATCCCCATGTTGATTTATAAGTATGTTACATGTTAAAATCAATAACTAACTGAAAATTTGAATTAAATTCAAATTGCCCAGTATATATAATAGGAAATAATTTATACTTGAAATGTATTGTCTTTATACATCCTCTTTTGATTCAATGCAATTATTCTACTCTGTTGTAACAGTGAAAGCCTGTAATAAAATAGACTCAAGTTTATTCTGGGCAGAGATTCATTTCTACTAAATTGTACTGCTTCTAATCTTTTTTTTTTTTTTTTTTTTTTAATTTTCTTTTTCCTTGGAAATCCGAGAAGATCCTATGATTTGGATAATGAACACAAGGTTTTGAGATTTTTTTTTAATCCATCACAATGTTTTTGACATATTAAGCAATCACAAAACCAGCACTGGCCTGAGCATGATGACAACTTGTCAGACTGATGTGCTGTGCCTACCTAGGCATTTTCATGTTTTGTAGATAACAAGGTGAAAAGTGAGTAAACACTACAGAACAAGAGCACCAAAGAATTTCCCATTTGCATTCCATTGCTTACATCTTCTCTGAGGGTTATTTTTGCTTTACAAAATGAAAGTATATATTTAAGTTTAAAAATGGCAAGTGAAAGATACAAATACACATAAAACTGAGCTTAGAAAATTAGAAATTCAAGCAATTACTTACCTTACATGATAGATGGCCCATTTCCATCGGGTTACACATGGATAGAAACAATCTGAATTCTCACACATAGATTTTATAGATGAAGGTCCCTTCATCACCACAAATAATGATTTGGGGAACTTTTTTTTTCTTTTGTCGGGGGGAGAAAGAGTGGCAGAGAAATAGTTTACTATATAAGCAGCATGCTATATTCTGTCTTTAAATGTAAAGCTTCTATTATTTTCTTTATGATATATCAAACACAAATTCTACATACAATTCTAGTCTTGTTTTATGTACTAGACTAATTTGTCATCCTGAAATTAAAAGAATGGTGTAAATCTAAGTTATATGCTAAGAATCGGATATCTTTATATACTTTTACAGTAGCTTTGTTCATTTAGAATTGCTATCATGATGTGTTTTTTCTAACCTAATTACATATTTTTCCATAGAAAGTTACCCTGTGACATCTTCTACAAGTTTTCTTAGCTGCTTATTGTAGTCAGTTCTTCCTCTGAGTATTTACTATTTTTTAATCTTTTCCCCTTTGATAAATACTAACCTAAACCTGCTGACTTTATTTTCGTCCACTGTTTAAACAAAAATATGATGATCAGACTTATGATGGTGATTCTAATCATCGTCCTCCCCACTCCTTTCTCCACTGAGTTCTAAAAACCTCAATGTCCATAACCAGTGTCACAAGCTACTGGTGGGAGTCAGGCCTGACTCAAGTCTCTTATTCTTGGGTCCAGTCTGAATGGTCAGCGGATTACTGGAGCAAGTACTTCCCATGGTGCATGGCAGGAGTGGGAGAAGCCAAGGTAAATCATACAAGTACATTTAAAGTTTCTGGTGTGGCAACATGATTTATATCAGCCCACATTCCACTGGCCAAAGAAAATAAAATGCCATGTCCAAAATCAGTGGGGCAGTAAAGTATATACTATGAGCAGCAAAACTTTAGTGTGGGCTGGGAGGGCAGGAAGAATTGTGGACCAAATGTAATTCACCCCAATTAGTAAGAAGGCATTTCATTACTTTTCATTGCACATGTTAACTTCACATAACTTCCACTTGGCTTTTAGAGCCTGAATTGGTTTAATCTGATGGTGTTGATATTAACTTTGTTTTGTGAGAGGCACATGCCCTTTTAGGTTTGCAGGGTTCAATTTTTTTGATAAAAATATATACCTTCTCAGGGTGCCTAGGTGGCTCAGTGGGTTAAGCGTCTGCCTTCAACTCAGATCATGATTGCAAGTTTCTGGGATCGAGCCCCATGTGGGGCTCCCTGCTCAGCAGGGGAGTCTGCTTCTCCCTCTGTCTGCTGCTCCCCTGGCTTGTGCTCTCTCTCTCTGTCTCAAATAAATAAATAAAATCTTTAAAATATCTATATTTATATTATATGTAATATTTATAACATATATGTATTTATATTTGTATATACCCTTATATATATACCTTTATATTTATACATGCCTATATATATTTATTTTTATATATATATGTGTGTGTGTGTACGTTCTCCTTAATCATGTTCACTAAAGTCCCTTGATTCATTTTTTTTTAATGAAAAGGTGTTATTTTGACCATATAAGGATCAATATCGATGCAAGGTAGACTTGTCTTTCCATGTGAAAGAAGCAGATTATAAGCACAGAAACAGAGTAATGCAGGCACATGATATTAAGTGTGAGATCTTCAGGTTGAGAATATACAAAGGGGACTTAGTGGAGAGAAGAGAGGGTGATATCAGAGAGCAGATAGCATGGTTCAAGAGACATCACATCCCTCTCATACTGACTTCTTATTTTGTGGAAACATGTTTTTTATCAGTCCCTACACTGGATAATTTTTAAAATACACCATGAAATGTCAATTCAAATGACATTAATCACCTAGTAACTTTAATTAATTAATTAATTAATTAATTTTTTTAATGATTTTTTATTATATTATGTTAGTCACCATACAGTACATCCCCGGTTTCCAATGTAAGGCTTGATGATTCATTAGTTGTGTATAACACCCAGTGCACCATGCAATACGTGCCCTCCTTACTACCCATCACCAGCTTATCCCATTCCGCCACCCCCCTCCCCTCTGAGGCCCTCAGTTTGTTTCTCATAGTCCATAGTCTCTCATGTTTCATTCCCCCTTCTGATTATCCCCCCTTTCTTTATCCCTTTCTTCCCCTACCGATCCTCCTAGTTCTTATGTTCCATAGATGAGAGAAATCATATGATAGTTGTCTTTAATTTATAAGACAACATTTTCATTCACAGCTCTCTTTTAAACAGTTATCTCAAGACTATTTTGTTGAAGGGGCCCCTGGGTGGCTCAGTCGGTTAAGCATATGACTCTTGGTTTTGGCTCAGGTCATGATCTCAGAGTCGTAATATCAAGTTCCCTGTCCAGCTCCACACTTAGAAACGTGTCTGCTTGAGACTCTCTCTCCCTCTGCCCCTCCCCCTGCTCTCTGTCTCTCTCAAATAAATAAGTATTTTTTAAAAAAGACCATTTTATTGCATGAGTAGTCCGAAGGTATTATAAATAGTTGGAGGTTTCATAAGTGGTCTCCTTTTTCTTCTAGGACAAGTAATTATGGAATCATTATAGATCTTTTGGAAACATACTCTCTACTAAGGAGAAAGAGTTAAGTGTATTGCTTTATTTTGAGACAAGTTTTCCTTACTGTTTATGAGTAGTTTCAATGGCTATTTTGTGGTTTCATTAGACAATTATCAGAAATGTTGGCTTAAGGTCAACTACTTTAAAATTGAAATATTCATATATTGCATAATTCTTCCATATTGAAATGACCTTTGAAAACACTAAGTAGCAGGAAATTGATTTATGTACTTATATAGATATTTACTTTGTAAGAGATATTCATGGTAGTTTGAGAAGTTACTTTGCTTAAATATAGACAATGTATATGTGGATACACTACCTACACCAAGGTTATTTGACAACAATTGTTTCAAACTTGAACAATTTCTGCTGAAAGTCCAATTAATTTTAAAAGTTCACATTTCTAATGTTATCCCTGATTCAAGCCAGACTATTTGACAGTTGTGGACCTGGTGCATAATGCGTTGGTTCCTCAGTGAATGTTTTTACAGAAGCTCATCTTTCCATTATATACTTGCCTTGTATGGAGGGACACATCAAGAACCAATCACCCAAGCTGGTCTTTAAATTTACTTTAGGGACTTGTAGAGGTTATAATCCACTGCTTCAGTTACATTGTTCCCTGCCTATGAAGATCAACTGGAGAAATGTTTCTGTCTCATGAATAATATTTATTGGGAGTCCATGCAGTAGGTTGGGGAAGAGAATGAGTGCCATAATCAGACAGATGCAGGTTCTAATATCAGCCAAATGCTGGTCAACTTTCTTAACTTTCTCAGGTTCGGTTTCGTCACCTGTAAAATAGACAAATAGATACATTACTCTCCTCACAGGATTTATATGAGGAACAAATGAAGACACAAGACCCATATAAGGTAGTGAACAATGCCCCCGTATCCCCTAAAATTGCTCAGTGAATACTTTTAATGCTGCTGCTGCTGCTGCTGATGATGATGATGACATATCTTACTCCCTGGAAACTCAAATCCAAATTCTTTATCTAACTTGAGTAATAATTTGGCAGGACTTTAGCAGGCATTTCTATATTTTATATCCTCTAGTACCATTTTATTATTCAATTTCTATTTTTGTTTTGCTGTTTTTTTAAATCTTTTACTACATTAGTTTTCACAGATTGTCTTGAATCTGTAGAGATGCGTGGGCATAAGTAGATAAGTATTACATGGTCACCTTAGCAATGAATAATTTCACTTAAAGGAATAAATTGTTTTTAATGCATTCTATTATCCATTGAAGAAGAACACCTATATACCCTTTAAACTTGTGGAAATGAGCAGCTTAAATGTGCACCTCAGTAAAAATGTCAGCTTTCTGGAAGTATATTACTATGCATAGTACTGATTGGCAATGTTTAAAATAGTGTGAAAATGGAGAAAATTAAGCATATGGGGGAGGGTGCCCATAATAGTTTTTAACTTTATATAAACAATAAACTTTTTTTAAAAAGATTTTATTTATTTATTTGACAGAGATAGAGACAGCCAGAGAGAGAGGGAACACAAGCAGGGGGAGTGGGAGAGGAAGAAGCAGGCTCATAGCGGAGGAGCCTGACGCGGGGCTGGATCCCATAACGCTGGGATTACTCCCTGAGCCGAAGGCAGACGCTTAACCGCTGTGCCACCCAGGCGCCCCTAAACAATAAACTCTTATCTTGTGCTGTGATCTAAAGAGAGTTTACAATGGATTTAGGTACTGTGACAGCAGAACAAATTTGCTCCCTGTTTTACTTTAATTAAAACACTTGATTTTAAATGTTTTTTTATGTATTGCCCTCAATACTTATATTTAAAAATGTAATGAATGGAAAGATACTTTGATCCTAATTTTATATCTATGAAACTCGTCATTCATTTTGGAAAATTGTATATAAAGCAAAATTCTTTGAAATTATGCAATGATATTTTAAAATCATAAGGCCAGGGGCACCTGGCCAGCTCAGTGAGTTAAGCATCTGCCTTCAGCTCAGGTCATGATCCCAGGTTCCTGGGATGGAGCCCTACAGCTGTCTCCCTGCTCAGTGGGGAGTCTGCTTCTCCTTCTCCCTCTGCCCCTCCCCACCACTAGTATTCTGTCTTTCCCTCTCTCTCTCTCTCTCTCTCAAATAAATAAATAAATAAGTCTTTAAAAAAATAAAATCATAAGGCCAGATAATAGTTCTAAGCATGTACATATTACTGTTTTAATAAAAATATATATTTGTCAGATTTATAACAGATGCTTAGATATTAAACATATTCTTTTTTTAATTTTATTTAATTATTTGACACAGAGAGAGAGACAGTCAGCGAGAGAGGGAACATAGGCAGGGGGAGTGGGGGAGGAAGAAGCAGGCTCCCAGCAGAGGAGCCTAATGTGGGGCTGGATCCCAGGACTCCGGAATCACGCCCTTAGCCGAAGGCAGGCACTTAACGACTGAGCCACCCAGGCGCCCCTAAACATATTCTTAATTAGTTTGGATAAAAACATAAGTAGAGGAATATTATTTTACATGATACATGTTTGGAGGTTTGCAATTGCAGCATGCTTTCTAGTTAAATTGAAAGGTTGTAAGAAAGGAGAAAAGATTAAATGATATCAAAGTGACAGCTCACCTTATGACAATAATTATAAACATTGTAGTTAATATGAATATAGCTGATCTATCAACTCACTCTTAGTCATCTCTGATGTCCCTTCAGTAGCAGGGAGTATTGAAAATGTTGAATTAAACAGTTTAATTTACAATGAAATGAAATGAATCTCAGTAGAATAAATCAAATGCCTCACCCATGAAGGGTAATTATCTTTCTTTTTCTCAAAAAAAAAAAAAAAAGACAACCATGACTGAGTTATGTCTTCTCACACTTGGAAAGAAATGGAAGCTATTTCTAGATAGATATTTATATCCCACCATTTAATTTTTCATATTTTCTTATAATTTTAGCTGATATTCTTAAAATATTGTCAATAAAATAGCAATCACTTTGCCAGTTAATGTTGATGGTAGAAAGGTTTTTTCTGTAGTTGAAAAATATCAGTTATTAACTCAAAATCTGTAAATTTCAGGAACTGTAGTTATTACTAGGAGTATTTTTTAATAACTTGTAGCATTGTGAATTCTATCCTTAATGATCCCACATTTCCCCCCTGTTTCTTTTCTTAAAAGCAGTAAGGTATACATGAAAGAGAAGTTGAAATAGCCTGCTGGCGTATCAAGTCAGTGCATAGTTTGGCTTCAGTCACTGAGGGCAAAAATGAAACCTGTTACTATGGATGATATTTAACCATCATAGCTAAAGGCCCTGGTCTTTCAAATAGTTTGTAGAGACTATAGGGTCAAACTGGAGAGGTTTTTATTGAACAGCGTTTAAGAATTTTAAATTGCTTTCATTAGGTTTAGGAAGAGACCAAAAAAAAAAAAAAATAGCTTGCCTAACATTTAAAAAACATTAGCAGTGAAGTAAACTTTCATTAAAATGTTTTGTTTTGTGGGTTTTTTTGTGTTTTTTTTGTTTTTTGTAAATATCCCGTCATTATTTTGTGGATGTTTGGAAACCTTCCATCTGGCACTTATATTCAGTGTTGTTCAGAAGATCAGTAAAAGGACCCTCCTGTTACTGAATATAATTCAGTTCCCAGAACAATGATGTTTTTTTACAGATGCTGGCTTTGTAATGCTTTCTGATTCCTTTCTGATATCCTTTCACCTTCTCTGCAGAGACACACATTAAAGACTACTAATTCGGAGTGGGTCCTGATTGTTTTCCCAGAAGGTTCTTAGTGCGTGGGTGTGTGCATGTGTGTGTATGTAGATATACATATACATTCATATGTATGTATACACCTTTATATATGTACAATTATGGATATATATACATATATATGCATACATACACAAAGGAGCAACCTATAGGTATGTAAAAGTGATACTTTCTATAGAGAATGTTAATTAAATAATCATGTAAGAAAATAGAAAAAGACTATTTGAATCAAAATAGTATAGCCATTTTAGTGTTCTATATTGTGGGGCTATGAGATGGCAAACTGTATAGCTACAGCATATGAGATATAATTTCTCCAGAGGTGCTCAAATGAAGATAATTATGGCTTTTTTATGCACTACAATTCTACCATTCTGTTACTTAAAATTTGGTGGACAAAAAGAAAAAGAGATAAAAAGCCAACAATAAAACAAAGCAAAACAAAAATACTACATAAAAAAAAAGGAATATGCAACAAAGAAAACATCAGCCCTCCAACAGTTCATTTTTCATTTTGGTTGGAAATGAATTTTCAAGTTTTTATTGAAGATATAAACTAGTTAGAGAATTTGAAAAATTGCATGCAATCAACTCTGGTACGGCTAAAGCTAACTGATGGCATGTTGGTATAACTCTTACTGGATTCCCCAGATTTTCTCATCCTGGTATGGTTCTCTGCTCTATTTCAAAATAAACCACTTGCAAACACTTCCCCAAGTGCTGGAGTTGTTTGAGTGTTGGGCCGAACAGTCTGAATCGGTAGTAATAAAAGCATCAGCAGGATTCATTTGCAGCCTCCTGCCGGGAGACACTTTACCTTAGCAGCTCAAATTATATTGAATCGCAATGAATGAAGAAGTGGATCCCTGCCAGGGAATAGTTTGTAACTTGGAAAAGTAGATATAATTACATAATAATTCTGCCTTTGCAGAAGGTAGCTCTGCTTTAGAAGTACCTGATGTTATTTACAGCTGTTACTTGCCGCTCTGTTTAGTCATCGTGTTGGTATATCAATCAAACCCAAGAATTTTATGTTCTTTTTATTTCTACTTTACTGCTAAACAAAAAATGTAGTGGCATCTATTTCACTCCTGCAATCCATCTAGGATTTCAGCATCTTAACTCCTAATACTCTGTTGCAGGTTTTACTTACTGATCTCAGCTACCTTTAATATGATGGCATTTTCATAGTCTCCTATTCTCTCCTTCTCCCTCTCCTTTTCTGTTCATACATTTGCTTGCTGTAGGATTTACCTGCATGCTTTACTTGTCTAAAGATTTATTTACTTAATGGCAGGTATCCTATAGCAAGAAATAGCAAATGCTCAATGGGCTATTCCTGGGGGAAATTTTAACTGTATCCACAGAGTTCTTTAAGGGCATATCCCAATTCTTTTTTTTTTTTTTTTTTTAGTTCTTTGCTTTTTAATTTTTCTCTTGATGTTCCTAAAGTTAAAGGCCATAGAAGTAGAGTATCTTTATTACTCTAGAATTGTCCTGGTCTCCTAATGTGGGATAATATTACATTAATTAAGCTCAAAACGTATTTGTAAAAGGAATATATTTGAAAGAAGATCTTGCTCGATCTTAGACTTGAAAATTACAATTTTACAAAAATACTTATGCATTTAGTTTTAACAACATAAACACAATAATTTACATATATGTAATAGCAATCTCTGTGACCTTTGGATGATGTATTATGGGCACACACATATAAACATGCATGTAAAATTTTAAGTAAGAGTTCAAAGATACTTTGGAATATCTTGTGGGTAGTATTTTAATGATAGTACAAAGGATAATAGAATTGAATTATCATTAACTATTTAATGTGAAACTTATTTTGGCTTTGGAAACATAACACTGATTTTGTCAACAAAATGATGGGCAAAGTCTGTGCTAAAAGAAAGAGAAACTAAAATACAGTAGAGAGTAAAAACCAGCATATTCTGATGATGGAGTAGAAAGGAAAATGACCTAAATAACAACACTGAGAACAATTTTTGAATGAGTTAAATTTTATGGATGAATAGATGTGAATTGTTGCAAATTAATAATGTTTTATTAAAAGCAGCTTGCAAGAGGAATAGGAGATTAAAACAATGGTGATGATCTATGGCCTCTTAGTTGTCGAGCATACCATTAGATGGCTTGCACATATTTTGTCATTTAATTCTTACAACACAACTATGAAGTTGTTGTTTTATAAGAAAGGTCCTTTAGACACAGAGAGCATAAGTAACTTTCCCCAGGTAAACATCTAAACCGAGATGACCTGTAAGTTATTCAATGCCTGGTTAATATGGAAGCCTACCACTCCATATATTCACAGTGGACATACATTTCATATATATCATAGTTTACCAGTGAGCAGTACAATCATGTAACAGAATTGGTTAGAGATGAGCAGATTGGTTATACAACCCCATTTCATTAAACTTCTCAGGTTTTTTTTATTAATAATATGGGAATAATGAAAACTATCTCATAGGGTTGTTTTGAAGTTTAAGGAGTTAATTCGTGTCAAGTGGTCATTAAATATTTCTTTTTCTCTACTGCCTGGTGTCTGTAGGGATTTGACATTACTATTTATGATGTGAATAATGGGAGTAAGAAGCCATAATGTTCTTAATCCACTTTAGATATTTGCAACATATTTTCCCTGTAATGTTTTACCCATTATTATTTATAAGTGGGGTGATTATGTGAGACTTTGGGACTTGGATCTTTCTCAATCTCTGCAAATTCATAAATTTGGGGGATTCAAATATTACCTGGGTTGGTCTCTTTCTCCTACCCTACCCCTTCTTTCCTGATATCTTGAGATTGAATCATGATGAATTTCCTTTCTGACCCATACCGGATAATCTTTAATCCTGTATCTTGCTGCATGGCAGTGAATTTCCCCACACTCTTCAAACTGGCACAACTGACTTCTGATTCAAGATTCAGTTCAAGGATCCTTTTCTATTGGAAACCTTCCCTGGCATTGCTATCATTTCTACATTGTAGGAACAACCATTCCTCAGAACAATGGTTATCAAATGTTCATATGCATAAAAATCATCTGAGTAGATCATTAAAAAATGTATATTCTCAGGTGCCATCCCCAGAGACCAATTCAAAAAGTATGAGATGAGGTCGAAGAATCTGCATTTTTAACTAATGAGGCAAATGATTTTTATACAGTCCCAGGATCATACTTTGAGAAACTCCACATTAGGAGGAAATGTAAAATTTATATCAAGAATTACTTTAGAATAACTCAGTAGGTGCCGTGTGTGGCATTAAAACTAGATTTACTAAGAAATAAAATTAAGCATTCACCTCTTGGAACCTCTAAATGCCAGTTAGGTTTTCACCTTTCATCACATTTCTCCATATAATCCCCTCCCCACAGAGCAGTCAGAGAGATCTTTTAAAATACCAACCAGATCTTCCTGCTTAAAACCTTCTCATAGCCTTCTATTGCTACTAGAAAAAAAAATTCCAGACCCCTTCCTCGGCCTACAAGGCATGTTTAGTCACTTCCTATCTTTCTAGCTATATTTCTTAGCATTATTTCCTAGTTTAAAAATATTCTTGTCAACTGGATCTCTTTCTTCATTACTCAAAAACTCATGCTCATCATAGGAATTTTTGTTCTCCCTATTCTCTGGACAGAGATCACTCTTCTTTGTAGACAATTGCTCAGTCTCATCATTTCAGGTTTCTGCTCAAGCATTTTCTCTTCAGAGAGGCATTCTTGGACACCCTATCTAAAGTGTCTTCCACATCTTCTAACCCCTGTGCCTGCTACACCACAGGATTTCCAGCACCCTGGACAGCGGCTGGCACATACTAAACTCAATAAACACATAAGTCATGTGACAGAAACTCTAGTCTCTATTATCTATCTATAAGATATTCTATTGATTACAGATTTTTAGGGCTTAAATATTTACATTTGTGTATTGAAATAAGTCTTACACCAATTTGAAAAAGGGCATACCACGCTATAGGAACTCCCCAGCAAGTGAAGTTATATAAAAATACAAATAAGGGAAATCAGGTGGGAAGGAGGAAGTTAACAAGACAGTTTTACCCTAAAATTAATTTGTTATTGTAACAGCTACTTTCCTTAGAAAAGATTTGTATACCTATTCACTTAAACGTTTTAAAATGATAAAATTCTAACCATTATTTTGAATTTTAGGGTATTGAAGTACTTTTTGTTATATTTTCTTACTGATAGAAATTATGTTTTTAATACAACAAAAATAGTGGGGAGATTTTGAACAATCAATATTTATCAAAACATATACCTTTGCTCAATTGTTATTCAGTATAAATATCAACAGGTTATAGTGGTGTTATTTTGATTCCAGGCAAATTCCTGTTTTTGTTTCATTAATATCTGCCAAATACTAACAAATTGACTGGATATTATTCCTTTAGTTCAAAGACTTGGAAATTTGTATGATAGCCTTGGTTTTGTTATGTTTTGCTTTTTTTCTATAAAATTTAAATGACTTCTCACATGAATTAAGCAAATGAGCAATAATAACAAAGTCAGAATAGTATATCATTTGATGAGCTGTTTTGTGACCAGATACTTTTATGGAAGAGACTTTTGTTGGCTGAAATAAGCAAAGCTTTTTGGCTGGTTCTTTAAAATATGGCTAATTTTCTCTCTCACCATATGGTTTGTAACTTTAGCCATAAGTGCAGAAATTATAAAGAGCTAAATTTAGACTATGCCCATGACAGCAACACATTCAGAGATTCCCATGAGGTAAATGTCTTGCTTTTATTACTCCCATTATGGTACACTTTTGTGAGTATTTTGGAAATTTTCCAGTGCCTACAACAGGCCTCAAGTTCACAGTCAGTTTTTTTTACAGTCACAGCAGGGACAAAACTTTTCTTTCTTCATGGGATTTTGACTTGAAATTACATCTCTTAAAAATATAATGTATGCGTTTGTATGGAAGCTTATTGTGGCTGTCTTACCATTTTAGGTAAAAACTTAGTAGAAAATAGATTAAACTGAGTATTGTCTTTCTTGAAATGTATTGTTAATTCAGATGGCAATGCTTGGATATACAGTGTAGAACCTTAGGAAATCAGCATAGTAAACTGTTGTCAAGTACACATATTATTTATCAAATGTATTGACAACTATAGAAATTTCCATGGTGAAGAGCAATATCAATAAATGCAATTTACTCAGTTTCTTATGAGAAGTAAATCTTGATTAACAATAATGTTTATGGTTGAGTAATGTCTGTGGCTGAGTGTTGCCATTAGTTTTTTGTTGTTGTTACTGTGATCCTTTTTGTTGTTAGTTATAAAACTGGTTTCCAGATTTATCATTCTAAGTTTGTTGCACATTTTCCCATATGATTGTTACTTGCTTTCACAAATTTAGTTGAAGATAATGCATTTTTCATTGATAATATTTGCATTTTTCAAATCAGGAACTGCTACTTTCTGATGATATAATCTGGTATAATGGTTGAGTCATTTAGTTTCTGTAATCCCATATTTCCTAATTTGGAAAATGGAGATAATAATTTCTATCTCAGAATACTATGAAGTATAGTGGTTTTGAGAAGTAAATAAGGCTATATATTAGGTTAAACCATATGAAATTGACAGTGGATGTGTCAGTGATGCTCGATTCTACATAGTATCAGAATCACCAGGGGTATATTCAGACAATATTAATGTCCGGGTCCCAAAACAGACCACTTAGATCAGAATTGGTAATGGTGGAGCAAGGGCATAAGTATTTCCTTAAAATTCCAAGGTGATTTTATTATGCAGCTAGGTTAAGAACCACTGATGTATGTAATCCATTTTTTTTAATAGAATCTCATAGTTTCCACTTGCATAGGGCCAATCACCATATGGACAAAATGACCTTCCATATAAAAGGATAAATAGAAGATTAAAAAAAAGGGAGAAGAAGAAAAAGTTTTTTAATGAGGCTGCAAAATGGAAATGTTTTTAAATGTATTCAAATTTAATTTTGTGCCATGCAGCAAACAGGGACCTTCCCAACTGGGTGGATGATAAAGCAGTGAACAGTGGTTGCTAGAGTATCACCAATACCACCTGATTTTTTACAAAACGAATGAGGAGATATTTTAATTAAGGATGAGTCCCCAAAAAAACAGCTGTGGAAGTGTATGATCAGCATTTGGGATAAAATAAATAAATAGAAAGGAGAATTCTTTTAGTCCAAATTTCAGGGCTCTTTAGATGGGAGTTAGTCTCCCTTGTCTGAGACTGCTTTTTAGGGACTTCTGACATACAGAAAAGAATCTAAATGAAGCAGAAAAGTTAGGAAGATAGGAGAGAAAAGAAGCAAAAGGCAAAGTAATTAGGTATGAACCAGCTATTTTCAATAAAGTATTAAAAATGCACCACTACTCTCCTCATAGGTCAAGTTGCTTATGAAGAGAACCTTTAACTTAATGAATTAAAAGAAATGCAAACATGTGAATTCCAAAATTGTATTATTTCATTTGGATGCATATCTTATGAAATTAGTGGACTGAATGATGTACTAAATTCAAGGCATTGCCCTGGGACTTCTTTTCATCTTAAATATTGTTTTCAACTTATTTTCATTTTCTACCTCCTTGTAAAAGAAGTACATACAGTTGTACCTAATTGCTGGCCCTAATTTATTAGTTTTAGATTGCTTCCCCAAAAGAAACTGATTCTGTGTAGCAATGTACATCAAAAAGGTTGCAAAACTGCTTTCAAATAAAAATTGAGTTATTACAGTTTTACATTCTTTGGCCATTTTAGCAAATCATTGTTTCTTGGAAATTCAGGATGGATCTCTAAAGAATTGATTTCGTTGTGAATAATGTAGTCTTATCCATATATATGTAAGCATGTATATCAGAGATATATACCTACCAAGTTGTCCATGTGGTTTATTAAATCACTCATGTTGGATATGAACTTATAATTTCAAGCTTCTAACTTTCTGATAAGACAAAACATAGATTTCTTGACAGAAATTACATAGGAAATTTAACAATTTCATAGATACTCTATGTTTATGCATTTAATTTTAAAACAAAAGATTCTAACCATTTTTTAAAGTTGTCGACATGTGACTATATATATTTAACAATTTATTTCAAGAACTTGCAGCCTGTGTTTCCTGATCTAGCAAATAGGGATTATAGCAGTTCCTACATCATAGGAATGTGGTGAAGATCAACACAGCTTGTTCTAAAACTCTACTGCTATATGGTTTCATTTTTTAAAATATAGTCTTGATTCAAATGATAAGGGTGTCCTGCCTGATGCGCAAAAATTTCCCAGGACACAGGCAGTAAGAGGCACATTCAGGAAGAGGACCTAGATCCTAGATCCTCTTTTTCCAATTATTGAACTATTCTCCTATATCACCCTGCCTCCACTTTTCCTCATGGTAAACTTATTTATAAATGGCTAAAAAAAAAAAAATGCTATTACAGAGTTAAGTGGAACAATTCCAAAGGCCAGGCAGAGTAGCTTCGTGAAAGTAGTTTTTAAAGGCTATTTTTTAGTCATATTTCTATAATTGCTGCATACTTGACACAACATTTTTAAAAACATATATTCTTTAATCTTTGTTCAACACTGTATGTGCCGAATCTTACAACTAGGAGGGGAAAAAAAACTTTGAATTCAGCATTTCCTTTTCATCATTTTAGAATTGCCTTTTTCTTGTTACATTAGTTAATGACGAACTAATTTGCTATGTCCATGCTGGATCTAATTTAGGATACAGCAAAAAAAATTAATGCATTTATTAGTTCATTCAATAGGAAATTATTAAATGCCAGTTATATTTTATTACATAATTTCTTTAATAGGCAAAATAACCAACAATTCTCCTAAAACCTAAACATTGACCTTGAATTTTCCACTTTTTGATACTATTTCAGTGCCAAATTACTTGACCATTACATGTAATCATGTATATGCTCTCTTTACTGACACATGTGTACATGTGTACAAAGGTTATATATCTTCTGAAATAAAGACATGCAAGATAATTCTCATGTTATTAAATCACTTCACATGAACTATACCTTAATACTAATCAAAATTATTAATTCGTAACTTTTTAATTTACTGTGTTCTAGGTCTTGAATTAATTTCTTTTGCATTTAATTTTGATGAAAGTCATAGGAAGAATGTGTTGTTGAATTTATTTTTTCAGAAGAGACAACCGAATTTGCAAAAGTGATTATAACTTACCAAAGCACTTAGTAAATGAATGAAATATTAGGACTCAGAGGCATGCATACCTTCTGATTTCAGACCTATAATCTTCCTAGCCTTAAACACTGCATCCCTAAAAGAAATTTAACATATGAAGAAAGAGGTATTTATCAAAAATCTGTATATGAAAGCAAGCCTAGAACAAAGCTCCTAGCCCAACAGAATCAAGTCTAATCAAAGGTACCAATGCTTTCCACAGCCCATGGCCATGTGTTTTGTCCTATATTCTCTTGATCCTATATAGGAACAAGGGAAAGTATAATCTTGTTAATAACATTTTTGTAGAGTACAATTCCTGTGACAACCCCCCAAAAAGACTCTTTAAAACAATAGTTTAAATAGTTAAAAACTGTTTAGTGATGGTAATTTACAACTATCACTATTATCTATTAATTGAATATGTAGATATTACAGATGTCTCTTGAACTCTCAGGCCAGAGAGAATATTCTTTCGAGGATTTCAATTTGAAGGGAAAGCTATAATTTAAACTTCTATATACGATGCATAAATTTCAAGGTACATAGAAAAGTATTATATTATGAATAAAGAAGTTAGCTGTAATTCTGGACTTATTCTAAAATTATAATATTTCATTTCTGTATCTCTTCAGTCTTTCTATCAAATAACCATCTCCATAAAATAGATACAACTAAAGTTAGAGAAACATTCAAAATATATTTTCAAACATTGAATGTTTGCTACTTGACTAAAGTTATGTTTAGGACAATAGCCTAACCATTCTTTTCCTATACATTCTCTTTTTATGCTTTAGTGTAACTACTTGAAAGTTGTATTTTAAGAAATTCAGAGAGCGTCAAGGTTTTAAATTTACTGCTTATTAGAGATACTTGTGCTATACTTAACACAGAATATTTAGAGTATTTTACTATAAACCTTTTTTCTACTTTATTCTTTATAAAGGTTATTTTTTAATAGACAAAATTTGAACTCTTGGATGTTTCTTAAATTTTGTTTTAAGTGCCTTAAGTATTCCATATATAGCTTCCCTCCCTGACATTTACTTTCTTTCTAAAGGGAAAGGTGTTTTTTTTTTCTTCTTTAATCTCAAAATATCAACAACTCACAGACATGCATATGTAAGCTACATAAAAAGACAATGGGATTTTTTCTTCTGTAGTAGTTTCCAAGATATTTTTCCCCCCGAGGTAAACTTAGAAAGTATTTTTAAAAAAGGAGAAAAACTAAAAGGCAATCTACCGAATGGGAGAAAATATATGCAAATGACATGCCTGATAAAACGGTTAGTATCCAAAATATATAAAGAACTGATACAACTCAACACCCAATAAACAAATAATCCAATTAAAAAATGGGCAGACATTTCTTCAAAGACATGTAGATGGCCAACAGACACATGCTCAAGATCACTCATCATCAGGGGAATGCAAAGAAAAACCACAGTGAGATATCATCTCACACCTGTCAGAATGGCTAAAAACAAAAAAGCAAAAAAAAAAAACAAGAAATGACAAGTGTTGGCAAGGATGTGGAGAAAAAGGAACCCTCTTGCACTGTGGATGGGAATGCACACTGGTGCAGTTACCCTTCTTGGGACTCCTTCAACTCTTATTCACACTGTTTCTTTCTGGTTGATTTTCTATGGCAGGTGCAGTCAGGGGTGGTAAGCTGGGGGAAGAGAGGGCTTTTAGACCCAGCAGGTGCTGCTGTGTTTTGTATACATTTTTCAAGTTCTTTTTTTTAACTGAAAAGCTTTGGGCTAGATTCCTAGCCCTGTTCTCCAGGGCACCAGGTGATTTCAGTTCCTTGTAACCCAGATGTCAAGAGGTACTGTGCAGGCAGGTGCCCTAAGAACATGCTGAGCCCCAAATGGGCTCCTTGGCGATGGAGCTGGAATAAAGGTGAGAAGTCCACCTGAAGTCCTTTGACACTGGCCCCAGACTGGACCCTGCATGCCCCCATCCCTCTGGCAACCAGGTTTCTTTTTGCCCTTTCTTGTCACAAATGCTGCATTATTGGTTCTTAATTTTTTATCTCCATATTCTAATTTATGCCCATGCAAAAAAATAAATTATGACCAGGATTAACAAAATTGCACTACCATGTATGAACTCAAAGAATGTAGAAACAGCAATTTAAAGGGATACATGCACCCCTATGTTTATTGCAGCATTATTTACAATAACCAAATTATGGAAGCAGCCCAAGTGTCCACTGACAGGATATCTATTCAGGATACAGAGGATGTAATAAATATGTATATAATGGAATATTATTCAGCCATAAAAAAGAATGAAATCTTGCTATTTGCAGTGACATGGATGGAGCTAGAGAGTATGCAAAGTGTAATAAGTCAGTCAAGGAAAGACAAATACCATATGATATCACTCATGTGGAATTTAAGAAACAAAACAAATGAGCAAAGAAAAAAAAAGAAAAATATAAACCAAGAAACAGACTCTCTTTTGAGGGGGAGGGGCAGAGGTAGAAGGAGAGAGAATCTTAAGCAGGCTTTATGCCTGGTGTGAAACCTGACACAGGACTCCATGTCACAACCCTAAAATCATTACCTGAGCCAAAATCAAGAGTTAGATGCTTAACCGACTGAGCCACCCAGGCACCCCTAAGCTTAATTATAGAGAACAAATTGATGGTTATCAGAGGGGTGTGGGAGGATGGGTGAAATAAGTGAAACAGGTGAAGATGATTAAAGAGTATACTTATCATGATGAGGAATGAGTAGTGTTTAGAATTGTTGAATTACTATATTGTACACCTGAAACTAATGTAACACTATATGTTAACTATAATGAAATTAAAATTTAAAAACTTAAAAAAAGGGCAGGAGTGCAACACTTTAAAGCAATGATATTTGTGGGGCACTTGGGTGGCTCAATTGGTTGAGTGTCCAACTGTTGATTTCAACTCAGGTCATGATCTCAGGGTTGTGGGATCAAGCCCTGCATTGGGCTCGGTACTCAGAAGAGAGTCTGGGGATTCCCTCTCTCCCTCTCCGTTTGCCCCTCTGCTCGCTCATGCTCTTTCTCTTTAAAATACATAAATTTTTTTTAAAAAAAGCAATATTTGCAATTCTAAAGGTAAAAGTTATGGAATAAATTCCTTATTAAGAGTAAATAAGAACCAAAAATTATTTTAAATTTATGGCTGTGAAAACAAATTCATAGTTTGCTTAAAAAGTTGTGACACATCAAAGATGTTATAAATCAGTTTTTTAAAAAAAATTTCACGTTGAAGTCTGTTACAATATCATAGAAGACAATAGGTGGATGTCCTTGAAGCATTCAAAAGCAGAGGTATATTAAAATAGTTTACAGTCATCAGAAATTTTGGAAGAGAGTTATTATTCACCATTACCTATACGTTGCTTTGCACACTGGACTTATGTGTGTCCTCTAATATGTTATACCATACATAAAATTCAGAACCAGTCTTTAGTAGATGACACAAGGAAAGTTACTGGCTTTGTGAAAGTTTTTTTTTTTTTTTTTTTTAACACAGGCCTTCACTTTTCCAGTTATCAAATTCAGTCATCCCGTATAATGCTCCATATCCTGGATTTGTGTTAGTTTCTTTATGTTACCATTTAACATTTTGCTTTATCTTTGTGTTTTCTAGAAACTGGCAAATAAGTCTATAATTACCTTCTAATTTGGTCCTTATTAAACAGATAAATACTGTTGATACTGTTTTATTTGTAATTTCGTGTGAGCAAGTTTTTCTCTGATGTATTTTGAAGGAGGATTTTGATCTTAAGGAAAATAGAGAGAAAAGATGCATCCGTAGGGATGAAGGATTTAGGGTAAAAGCAAAGGGTATCAGCAATTTTTTTTCCCTACTCATTTTGACTGAGGCTTACCTTAATAAATAATTAATTGTTTGAAGAAAGGTAAAGTGTCCTAATAGATCTAGTCCTGAATCCTCGTGTAAAATGTATAATGTATAATGACCATAGTAATTCAAAACAAGACAAGAATAAGTAACATGAAAAGAAATATAAAATATTGAAAAGGGAATCTTTCTGCTTGACCTCTAAATGTCTTTATAGTCCAAAGTCTTGAGAAAGAAATTTGACATAAAGTAGAAGTGGAGGTTAATTCTTGTCTATTAGTTTATCGTTAACCTACTATGTGCCAGATAATGTGTTAGCTGCCCTGAAAGAGCCTCATCCCTCAATGTCTTCCATATTACTTTTTGGTCATCTGTTTCTGCTACGTGCTCCCATGATGCCTTGTGCGCTTCACTACTATAGAACTTTTCACTAAGTATTGTAATCATCTGTTTGTTTCTCTGTTTTTCCCCCACTGCTTTGTACATTCTTTTGCACTGTGACGTATAATACCCTATCAATTACAATTTCTAAAATGTTTGTTGAATGAATGAGGAAAGGGCCATATTTGCTTTATGAAGTGACCACAGGCTCACAAACCCTTGTATAATAAGATTCAAAACAGGGGTACCTGGGTGGCTCAGTCGGTTAAGCATCTGCTTTCGACTCAGGTCATGATCCCAGGGTCCTGGGATTGAGCCCCATGCCAGGCTCCCTGCTCACTGGGGAGCCTGCTTCTCCCTTTCCTCCTTGCTCATGTGCTCTCTCTCACTATCTCTGTCTCTCTCACAAATAAATACATTAATTAATAATTAAAAAAAAAACATAAGTTTCAAAACCCAAGAGAGTGGTTTTTGAAAATTATTAGAGATTGTATTATGAAAGATTTGACAACGTTTATACAGAGGAAATTACATTTAGATGATAGTTAACTCATAATAAGCTATTTGCCAGAGCTGAAGAGGAGGGGTCAGAATTCCATATATTAGTATGGATGCTACATGGTATAAAAGAATATGATTTTTTATAGAACAAGAGATATGGTCTGTCAGGAGCATAGGACTGGTGGGCTGGAAAAGCATTTTGGGGTCAGATTATGAAGGGACTTAGACATTATGCTAAAAAATCTGGCTGTTTTCCTAAAGGAAAGTAGGAAGATATCAGTGGAGGTTACCCACGTTAGGTAAAAGATCATTCTGAAAGCACCTTAGAGGATAAATGAGTGAAAAGGGAGTGTTGGGGGGAAAAAATCAGTTTGGAATCTATACCCTATTACGCTTGCATTGCAAACTCAACTAAATATCATTTGAAGAGTCCAACCAAGGAGATGACATTATTAACCTGTGCTCAGAGCCCCAGTAATGAATTAGGTTACTAACACCTAGCTTTATAACGTACATCGTGTTAGAATTTAAATTAGAGCCTCCACCACAGGATTAAATGTCATGGACATGTTATTGTTTTAATGTATTGCATTTGGGCATTTCAACTTCTAGCCTTGGTTGTTGTTGCTTCTTCATTTTTAAAAAAAAATAAGTTAGTATTAGGAAATACTATATTTTTCCAGTTCAATTAACCATCTATTACATAAAATTCTCTTTTTCCGCACAATGCTCTCATCTCTAGCATCAAAAAACACATAGAACTACAGTGAGAAAATTTCATAATAGGTTGGCTTCCAGAATACATTTCCTAATAACATGGTTTTCATGTGAGAGAGGGAATAATTAGAGCTGGGCATTTTCTAACAAGACTAAATTCAGATAGAAGCAGACTACAGTCTTCGTCTTAGGTTAATTTTCTCCACAATTCTAGTGTTAAGAGAGGAGAAAAAAGTCTGATGTTATTATCTAGCAGAATTATAGAAAATATTTTAAAGAAGATATTTTCTTTAAACCTCTGAGTGGCATATTTTATATAGTGGCTGAAGTATAGGTATAAATGAGGTGTGTGCCCTTGGTACAGGTCTGGAGCTTTCCATCTCTTTGACCCTCAAAAGAAAATTTCAGAATCCACTTGACAGAGCTCTCATGGAGATGTACACAGTAAAACAAAATAAAACAAAACAAAAAAACAACGCTCATTCATGCATTTGGCAAAGATTAATGGAAGACTGCTTGTGTTTGCCTCGTAGAGTTATATGAAGAGTGTCTCATCATATGTTGATGCAATAGCATTGTCTAATATTATGCTCTAATTTCTGGTTAAATTGTATATTCACTAGTGAATTCATTCAAGAGAGAATATAGAATAAGCCCAAATTTGGACACAATAAAGACTTTATTTGAGCTATAAATCTATGAGTCACTAATTTACTAATAAAATTAACAGATAAAATGTTAAAATTGTACATAAGGGAAACAATAAGATAAAAATACTGAAAATGGAAGTAAATAAAAATATCAACCTCATAGCAAGGAGGAACAGAATAGAAAGTTTTAAAAGATACTGAGAAAAACACTCATCATTTTTCATTGATTTTGAATAAGTGTTGAAAAATAATTAAAATATTTAAATTATGATGGTAAAAATTTTAAGAAAAAATTCAAGTGCCTGTTTTTCGCTCCGATAACCTAACTTTACAAGAAAATTGTCCAAAGTTTCATATAACTTTACTTGTAAAGATACTGCTTGGAAATGTTATTAATGAAGCAGTAGTAATAATGAAATACCTCCTAGAAAGATGATGCATTATTCAGTGAAGGAAAGTCAAGCAATTTTCAAGTTGTTTAATTGTGATAGGAGCAGAAAGTGACAAAGATAGAAGAAACTTTGTTGCAGGGTACAATTTAAATATAGTATTTGAGAAATGACTGGGAAAGACATTTTCCCCTGAAATTAGAACCAACTTATTTGCCTCACTTTCTTTTCCATGGTGTTTCATCATAATGTTCTCCCTTGCTGAATTTAAATGATTGTGACATTCTTTTTCCTACCTTGGCATATTTTTCAAGGAGATATCGTCTTAGGTATTAATAATTTTTAAGTATGTTTTATAATATTGGTTTTAATTGGAAAAACAATTATAATATTGATTGTTCATGGTTCAATTTCCTGGCAGATATTTCTTCTGCAAACTGCTGTTGACCATAAAGACGAAATTGTGATTTTTGAATTATATTGTGCTTGTTTAATGTGGCATGTACGCTTTCTTGGCTCAACGTGGGCTGCTTCACAAAACTGTTTAAAACTGGCTTCTTTTTATTCTCCAGCATGGGATGGTACACTGCATGCATAATTCAACTTGTTGAAGCATCCTGGAAAATTTTTCTTTATTGTTAAAATGGTAGCAACAAGTAGAAATTAATTATTTGTTATAACACAAAGAACTTTTATGCTATATTCCCAATTTTGTTTTACACTGAAGTCTTGATTTGCAAATGTGAGTGAAAGATTGACTTAAATATCCAGAGATGATTAGCTGCCAGCTCTAATCAAATTGAGAAGTAATTAGCAAATCAAAACTTGATTAGCTCTTTGCTTGATTTACTAAAATTATAGTTTATGCAGTTTAAATAATGGGGGAGGGGAGTTGTCTGTACTTCAGATACAGTAGAGTCTACTATGTTGAGGCAGGAGAGGAACTCACAACTTTAAGTACTTTCTAATTCTGACAATACTTTTTGTTCCTTTGTAACACTGCAAACTACACATTAGTATTTTCCTTTTCCTTTTCTGGAAGCTTTTTCTTGTTACATGTAATACTGTAAGTTAGATATAATTTAACCTCTTAAGGTTATTAATTAAACATATATGTTTAATATATGTGGAGCCATTGTTTAATAAGGAATAAGTCAAGTTTATCCAGGAGTTTTTTTCAATTTTTGGATACAAAAGACTTGTAAGTTGTGCCAATGCTTGCACTACATTATTGGATATTTAAGATTAGGAAAAGGGAAACAGTAAACCACTGTATTAGTCTTCTGGGGCTGCCATAACAGAATACCACAGCCTAGGTAGCTTAAACAACATTTTATTTACTAATGATTCTGGAGTCTGGTAGTCCCAGATCAAGGTGCCAGGAAGTTTGCTGGCTGGTATAGACTCTCTTCTTGGGTGGTAGATGGCTGCCTTCTTCTGCCTCCTAACAAAGCCTTTCTTCTGTGCATGAGCTGTTGGTGGGAGAAACCGCTAATAACTATTCCTCTTCTCATTAGGAAAACAAGTCCTATTCGATTAGGGCCTCACCCATAAGATCTCATTTAATCCTTGTTATGTTTTTATACACTATCTCCAAATTCCCATCACATTGGGGGTTAAGGCTTCAATGTGTGAATTATGGAGGACACATTTCAGTCCATAACGACAAGTGGTCAGTTTCTTTGTACAAAATAGACCTACTGGAACAGGGAAATGATGCGAGAGAAAGAAACTCTTGCTGTCCAGTAACCATCATGCCAAGAGCAGCTGTAGGGCGGTGAGAAGTAGAGCAACAGGAGTTAGAGCCTAAAGTGTCTCCAGCACTTCTGGAGACAATAGAGCTGCAGTAATCCTTCTAGAATTGAGCCTCAAGGAATGGGTTTTTTGGTTACAGATATCAAGCTTCCCCCCTCCCCAAGCTTTTGTTCAAAAGTAAATATGGTAGCTCTTAGTCAAAATTAGAAGTGGAACTAAGTGAATCTCTCTCATTTTTAGAACTCCATGTATGTATTTCTATAACTTTGAAGTCTTAACAATTGCCGAATCAGTAGCTCATTATCGTCTATCATCTATTTGTTTGCTGGTTCAATCATTCATCCCTTCCTAGGTAAAGCCAGGAGGTTCAACATATTGCTTTATACATCCATAAAAACCTTTCTCTGGCTTTCCAGGAATAATGGTACAATTATATGAGGATTTTCATATGAATTTTTTTGAGCATTCTATTTTTGGAGATCCTTGATAATACTGTTAAAAAGTTATTTCTGGGTTTTCAAAATGCAGTTTATAAGCACATTGCTCTGTCTCTTCCTCCCTACTAGGAAGTATTCTATGGAACATTCAGACATTGTTTTTTAATATCTAGTTATTTTGAAATTCTGATATGTGGAATGTTAAAGTTATATCTAATTCTTATTTGATATTTAAGGATTTTACTTTTTCCCCCATATCACTTATTTTTAGATGCTTTCTAGGTAGGCATTTCAAACATAAATCACTTTTAGAAGTATGACAAAATTATTGAAGCAGTTGTAAGAGCAGCTGCATTTTAAATTAATTTTAAACAAGTCTTTGACATAAAGTAATAAAATTATAGAAACATGTACACCTAAGAAATAAATTTTTCTAGAAAATATTTCAAAGACCGAAGGCCTCTGAGGCAAACGTATTTAAATAAGTCTTCTAGTTTTTCTTCTCACTTTGTTTTCTATATAAAAACAAACATAAATTCATTCTTATGCTTCCTGTTATTAAGGCGGGTATGACATGACTGTATCAATCACTGAGGAATTTTCAGGTAATTATAAAGATGTATCTCCTTAGAGAATTAAGCATTGTTTGAAATCTTATTTATGCTAAACTTATTTTTGTTAATATTCCTGTTGTAAAATTCATCTTAGATATAAAAGAAAAATAATGAATGATTGTTGAAATGAACTTTCAAAAAGTAAAAACAAAAAGTAAAGAATACCTTCACATAATGGATACAGTGTTTCTGTTTCAAGAATGAGACACTACACAATGATATTTTAAATGAAAATATTCAGAAAGGAAAGAAAACAACAAAACTATTTTAAAAAGTTGAACATTTTGGGGAAAAAGAAAACAAGAAAGTATATTAGAAAAAATAAACTTCAAAATGGAATAGCTTTCTTGACCCTAGATGTCCTTCCTTTGGAGTCTCTTCTAGAATCGTGTTTGAACTTGATCTGTTTTCATGAGTTAGGGAAGTGAAGTGTCTTGACCACGTTCCATCTAATACATTGTTTGTAAGACTTTCCTTATTAATCAAGGCACTCTAGACCAGAATGAAACCTAGCAGAACATTCCCCGTCATGAAGTAAGCACCTGAGATAAAAGTATATTTAATGTCAGACAAATATTTAAGCCTTTGAATTTCCTTCTCCTTTAGAATACAGTCTTACTAATGAGCTTTCATAACAGCTGACTTCAAAGCTTATGTTTCATAGGACACTGAATGAGTGCTTAGCTTTACAGTTGTTTATAGAACTACCAACCCAGTTAAATGCCAGATAGTCACTCCACAATCAATTTTATGTGTACTATATATGGTTTTTCAAAAGAATTATTCTGCAAATCCTCAAAACCTAATTAGTGTACTGGTAAGCAGTTAGTGAATTAGATAAATGGTCAAACCAGCAGTAGGAGTACAAAAACTGACTTCAAGTTTCTGACATGGTAATTTCTTAAAAAGAGAAGTCTTCCATTGCAACAGAACAAAATTATGAACTTGGTAGTTTGTCTTCAATTTTATTGCATTTCCCAATCCCAACTCCAGAAGACCCTCCTCTGATCTAGTATCTCATCCTAACTGTATACAATCATATCAGGTGCTCATAACTGTATTAGCGAATGATAAAAAAAAGGGGGGGGGGACTCTTCCAAGTGTAGTTTTTTATCTAAGTGTGTTTGCATTTCAAGAAGAAGTACTTTATTTATTTATTTATTTTTTACGTAATTTTTATTTATTTGATGGAGAGAGAGACAGCCAGCAAGAGAGGGAACACAAGCAGGGGGGTGGGAGAGGAAGAAGCAGGCTCTCAGTGGAGGAGCCTATGCGGGGCTCGATCCCAGAACGCCAAGAACACGCCCTGAGCCAAAGGCAGATGCTTAACGACTGAGCCACCCAGGCGCCCCAAGAAGAAGTACTTTAAATAAACCATTAAAAAGTCTTGAAGACACAAAGAAGGGAATGGCATTTTAGCCACCATGACACGTAGTAAAAGGAGAGTTATTTGGAGCAGTAGTCATTCTGGTTGCCCCTCAAAGCACAACACAAGGTGATCTGTTATTACTTATACTTTACAACTAGGCCAGATTTAAAGTTCGGGGGTACAGTATTACAATAACAATGTATTTCATATTAGCTGCCAGTATGTCTTGCTGATATTCATCTAATCTATTTTTATCACTATATAAAAGATAACAATAATAAATCCTTCAGAGTGTCTCTCTTTGGCTTATGGCAAACATTAGGGATGGTATAGGTTTCCTGTAGACATAACAAATGTAAAATATATTTGTATATATCATTTGTTATATCTACAGGAAATCAGGAAACCTCCATTCTAGTGCTTTTTCTCACATTAGTTGTGATCTTGGCCAATTTAACTGTTTAGCAGTTGGTGTCATTACCTGTAATAGGAAGAGGATTGAATAGATCAGGGATGGCAAATGTCAAAGACAAGCTCCCCCAAAGCCTGCCCCTCACCACACACCCACAGATGACAGATTGCCAATCAGTCATGTATTCTTTCTTATGCAGAGCTTGCATGTTTGTCCGAAGCTGTGCCACATAAGCCATGGTGTATTATTTGGCTTTGGCATAGTAGACAAAGCTTTTTTCCCCAATAGCTTGATAATCACAAGGTCTTCTTTACAGCTCAAAAATTTTTATTGTATGACTTCTTATGCCTAGAATGGTGTCTCATTTATAGTAGATCCCAAAAATTGGTGGAATATGTTTGTTCGTGAAATCAGTTTGAAGTTCTTAAAAATACTAAGATCAATTAAAATGTCGCTCTTATTGTATCAGATCAGTACAAGACATCCTCAAGCTCTTCTCTTTTGGAAATTTGAGATTTTTGTGAAGTCAGTCTTTTTACCCATGTTTTACACAATTGATTTTAAGAAAATGCCATTTAAAAATAATGTATTTTATATCTTCACATAGTACAAGAGGCAAAAAAATAGTTAAGATGTATTTTTATTTTATAAATATTTAGATTACTAGTTATCTTCAAACATGTCTGTGACCACCACTTATTAAAAAAAATTGAAAATGATAAAATCAAATAGATACCTAGTCAGTCATTGCTTTTCAACTATGGTGAATATTTCCCAGGTCTACAAAAATGAAAGAGAGGAATTGAGTTGCTACTCAGTCTGTTAGTGTTCTCATGCTAATAAGTCCTTACAGGATATGATCCATCCAATCTACTCTTATCATTTCCCTAGTATACCATACATATTTTTTTCCTTGTTTTTTTTTTTCTGTATTTCTATTAATTCCATTTATTTATTAATTTAATTTACAGTTGAAATTATTTTTCTCTAGCCCATCAAGGAATTGTTTCACAGATCTCTTGTCTGAACTTAAGTACAGATTTTTGCCCATGTTTCAATTGTGTAATTTAGGTAATTGACAGAGACAAAGCCAGTTCACAAAGTTAATTAAAATTTTCCATCTCTTCACTTTCAATTAGTTTCATTGATATGACATATTTTTTCCTATTTAATGTCTCACCATTATCACTAGGCAGTACACAGGTTATGCTAGTCTGTCAAATAAATAGTGATTATTAAAATAATCTTTAAGTAGACACTATTTGATGTTTTAATTGTCCTCTTGTCTTTGAACAGCTGAGTGTTGTAATTAGTATTTACTTCATTTATGTAGCAATTTTAATTTGTTCTTGAAGGTTTTTTTTTTCCCCCCATTCTTATCTGGGAACCAGGAAAGGTTTAATGGAATTGGAAGTATGTAAGGAAGAGTAGTATAATATCTCTAACTACAGTGTGGTAGATAAAATATTTGTTTAAGTCTATAGAAATTAAATTAATCCTGATTCTTTATGCTGATCCTTTAAATTAATCCTGATTCTTTAGGCTACTCATTATTTTAAAATCATTTATGATATGGGACAAATAACTATGTCGAATTGTTTAAAACTAAAGGAACTTTTATAGGGATGCTATTAAGGACATTTTTAAAGATTAACTTATTTATTCTGAGGGGAAGTCTAATAATCAATTGCTGATGTGTTCCAATACTGAAATTTCACTTGAATGGCTTAGTTGTATACACACCCGTACACATACATGCACACACACAGATACATTACAGAAGTATTAGTACTTTTTCTTTTAATATGTTTTCAAATTTTGCCTTTTTGAAAGCCATGTAATACTCATAGAAGCAAACTGTCAAAAATAGTAGTTTCGGTTCCTATATTTTTGCTCATAAATTCATTCTCATAAAAGTCCCCCCACCTTTCTATATCCCACAATGAATTTCTCGTCATGTAAAAAAAGAGGACATAAGTTGCAGTTTTGGTGATTTAGATTTTTACATATACCACCTGCCCTTAATTCAGAAAGAGAAGTTAACCAAGTTAGGTGGAATTTTATTGTTTGGTTTGTTTGTTTTCTTTTGTTTTTAATATAACACCCTTCTCTATGGGAATAGAGATCATCCAAAATAAGATATGTGTTTTAAATCAATAACAAAACAATTTAGACAATAAGTACATTACAAAAAGTGTTATTTGAATTTCGAGTACTTCACTGACTCCTAAGAGAAGAGATTATCATCATTTTCTCTGTAATGGACATTAATCTTTCTGAGACCACTTCTGTTTCTTGAGAGTTTGTTCTGTTTAAGGGTAAGTAATTATATGTGCTTATCGGTTAGTGTAATATTTTGTAGAGTCCTTTAAATGATCATTCTAAATTAATTATTTTAACGGACAGAAAAGTTAGCAAGTAGCCACAAAATATAGCTAAGATATAAATTTCTTCTGAATTTTTATCTTCCATCCTGTTTCCCAGGAAGTTTTAACTTCCATGTTTTATAACCTGTAAGGAGAATATATTCTATAAACAAGCAACATAGAGTTATTATTATGTCTCAAAACCATATAGCTCTGGATACCATTCCCTTAGGGTGCCTTAGTTACAAAACTGGTAAGATTACTTAAGTAACCTTAAGAGAAACAGGATTTATTTTAAGGCTACCGACTCGTAGGATTAAAGGAAAGGCTTAACAATGGATTTTACCAGGGCAGCTGTTAGATCACCAAAGATACCTTGATTCCACTGTCTTGAATTTTGCCACTGGTGTGATTCAGCTACAAGCTCATTTGTGTTCTGTGTCTCATGGTTTGAATTCTTAAATCACATGACTCAGTTCACTTATGGATTAGCTCTGATTTGGGCAGGTACCGGTCAGCTGTGGCCAGAAGAGGTGTCACATTATGCAACAGAACAACCAAGCCTGTGGGAAAGAGAATATATGGGAGAGGACTGGAGAGAAGTCAAGATAAAAGAAGTGTAAGGGAGCAACCAGTAGCCTTGTAAGGCTTCTTAAAGTTGCATCCTCTCTGAAATCTCTTTAGTTTGGAGAGGGTTCTCACTATTCTCTAAATCCAAGTGGCTCTAATTCTATATAATTAATTATATAGAATTAATAGAATCTAATTCTATTTGATTTAGATCTATTTAAATCTATTAGATCTAATTCTAAAAATAGAATCTAATTCTATATAATTAATCTCTCCTGTATGTTAGTTATTTTTCAAGGCTACCTGTTTTATTCCCTCTAAAGTTATTATCGTTCAGGTAACTGAATATCCTGTATGTGGCAAAAGATTATATTTTGAGCATTCGGTTTTCCCCTGCCCCAGGGTACAAGAGGTGAAATTTTCTGAAAAGCTTCTCCAGAATAACTCCAGATCTTTCTGTATACCCATTACAGTGGCAGAAGTAGGAGGAGACATTCCTGTGACAAATGTTGCAAGTAGACAAAATCTGTTTTTTGAACAGCCTTTAAAAATTGTGTTTGAAAAGACAAGCAAGTACATGTAATAAGGTGAAATAATGTTATAATATGATGCTAAATTAAAAAAAAAAGTTTCAAAACATCAGTTTCAAAAACATACAAAGGATACTGATTATATTGTGTGCATGACTGTGTGAATGTGTAGTTGTGTCTATACATAAATAGTATTTAAGGATTAAAAATAAAACTTGGAAAAATCAATGCCAAAATGTTAGATATTTCTCTAGATCAGTAGTTCTCTCAGTGTGGCTGCCAGTGGTTCTCGAAGTGTGGACATACAGCATTAATGTCACCTGGGAACTTGTTAGAAATACAAGTTGTATCTGCTGAATCAGAAATTTTAAGAGTGGGGCCCAGCAATCTGAGTTTTAATAAGCCCACATGTCCGTAAGGTCATACTGTTGGGCACTAAAATTTGAAAACCAGTACTTTAGTGTAGATGGTATGATTATAGATGATTTAATGTCTCCCTAGTGCTTAATGACTGTGTAGTTTTGTTTGATTTTATAAAGCACCACACATGTTAATTTTCTAGAGATGGCTGCCTTTTGAACGGCCACGTAAATCCCACTCTTGGAGCAGTGGTTTGCATATATGAAGTGTAATAAATGCTTGCTGATAGCTTTTTGAAACCAGTTTGAAAGTATACCTCCATCTCTGCTTATTCCAGATTCAAAGTAATGTATGAAGTATGGTCTACCAAGTTCAAGATTCATGGCTTGAACAACTTTAAGTAATGAAGTATGAAATAATTTATTTTAGTACATTTCTTCAAGGTCACAACACAAGTAAAAATTCATCTTGCATAAACTATACCACATCATAAGAATGGAATTATTTAATTGATTTCAAAAATTAAAATAAGAACTAATCAATTGCATTGTTAAAAAGGCAAGAAACATTTTCTGTTGAGGTAGGGGTCAACATAAATATCTCATTGCTATTGTTGAACTTACTGAAGCCTGCAGGTCATATTAAAGGTCACTTAAGACAATAAGAAAGAAACCAAGTTACAAATTAGTTTTATCTTTGGATATTCGTACTCTACCATTTAGTTTTCCTTTAGAGTCCTTAAAAGAATTTTTTTCCTTGTATAGTAGGTACTCTGGGCAATGTAAACACATGATTAGTTAATAAGAAGGAATTTGATAAACGGGAAGCTTAATAAAAATGACTTTTTAAAAGGGAAATAAAAACTGTTCTACAAGACTAAAAAGAAAGAGGTGAAGAAAAACTGATTTCAAATATAATGAAAATGATGAAAAATGGATTATAATAAAATATTTTGGATTGTTTTGTCTTCTTTAGCAATTATATACATTTCCACGTAATCTTACCCATTTTTTAATGGGTTCAGGCCATGATAAGTTTCCCAAACCTCATTAATCTTATTCTTTCTAAACTCTTACCACATATATGGCCTATATTACACAGCCTGACAGTTGACTATATTAGTGTATTGACTAAATTTTTAAAAAATGGTTTAAAAGGGGGCACCTGGGTGGCTCAGTCTAGTGGTGTCTGCCTTCAGCTCAGGTCATGGTCTCAGGGTCCTAGGATGAGCCCTGGGCTTTGGGCTCCCTGCTCAATGGGGAGCCTGCTTCTCCCTCTCCTTCTACCCCTTCCCCACCCCATTCATGCATGCTCTCTCTCTCTCTCTCTCTCTCTCTCTTTTTCTCTCCCAAATAAATAAAATCTTTTTAAAACAAGGGATGCCTGGGTGGCTCAATTGGTTAAGCATCTGCCTTCAGCTCACGTCATGATCTCGGGGCCCTGGGATGGAGCCCCACATGGGGCTCCCTGTTCAGCAGGGAGTCTGCTTCCCCCTTTCCCTCTGCTCCTTCTCCTGTTCTCTTTCTCTCTCTCTCTCTCAAATAAATACATTAAAAAATCTTTAAAAAAAACTTAAAAAGGTAATGGTTTATGATATTACTCATATTTACCCAAATACAAGTAAGTGCTTTGAGGGCCAAGAGATTCAGTGAATGCTTCCTTTATACCCTCACCATGGTCTTAATAATAAAAAATAGATAAATAAAAAAATAATTCTTTAAGGAACATATTAATTGATTAGATTGTGTACTTTTTAGAAGCAGGAACCAACATGTGATATCTTTATTAGTTATCATAACAAAGTACCCCAAAACTTAGTGGCTTTCAATATATATTTATTATCTAACAGTTTATTTGAATTAGGAATTTAAGGCTCAGTTTAGCTGGGTCCTCTGACTCAGAGTAGCTTGCAAAGCTGAATTTAGGATCTGCATTCATCTCAAGGCTCTACTAGTGACAGGTATGCTTCTAAACTCTAGAATGGTGGTTGTTGTCAGGATTCAGATTCTTCAGCAACTGCTGGACTAAAAGTCTCAGCTCTGTGTCACAAGGCAAATATAAAGGTCCTAATATCAAGGAGCTTACTGTGGCTGGAATGGAGTGAGTGATGGGGGAAAGTGATAGAAAATGAAGTCAGAGAGGAAAGAAGTGAAAGATTATTTATAACAATTTTCTCAAATGTCAATGTGCATATGAATAGCTGGGGATTTTTTAAAATGCAGACTTAAATTCAGAAAGTCTGGGATGGGGCCTAAGATTTGCATGTCCAACAATGCAACATTGCTGGCCTGAAAAACACTTGGAATAGCAAGGTATGTGGATATTAGAGGTCATCATGCAGATTGTTGCCTTTTGCTGTGAGTGAGGTGGGGGGCCATGAGAGGGATTTGAACAGAGGTGTGATGTGCTCTTCTCCCTAGCTGCTGTGTTGACAAGACTTTCTTTGGCAGGGTTGGAGGTAGGGAGACAAAAAGGCTACTGAAATAGGCACATTACAGGTGACAATGACCTAGACAGAGGCAGTAGCAGTGGAGGGGTAAGAAGTGGAAGTAATCTAGGTATATCTTGACTGGAACCTACAGTATCAGGTGATGGGTTGGTGGTTATTTTTGAGTGAATAAGAAGACTAAAAAGAACATCAAGGTTTTTGACATAAGCAACATGGTGATTGTTAACTTTTGAGAAAGGGAAGGTTATTGGAGCAGAAGTTTCGTTAGGGGAAAGATCAGGAGTTTTTTGGACATTTAGATTCATGATATTCATTAGATATATAAAGGGAGATGACTAAATTACTCTGAAATTCAGGTAATGGGTCTTTACTGGAAACATAAATTTGGAAATAATCAGAATATAAATGGTTTTTAAATATATGAGAGTATAGGTACCACCTACAGAGTGATTTCCAATAGAGAGTCACTCAAAATAGTGAAACACCATAACTTTAGGAGATTTACAAGATGAGTTTAAAGCAGCACACAATACTCAAAAAACAGCAACCAGTAAACTTACAAGGAAAATTAGGAGTCATTAATCCCAAGAGTCAAGTGAAGAAAGTGTTTCAAATGTTTAAAGGAGGAATCAGTGTTGTCAAATGTTGCTGTATTTTAAGTGAGATGCAGACTGAGAATTGACCATTAAATTCAGCAACGTGAAAGTCACTGACAACCTTCACAAGAACAGCTCAGAGTATCTGTTGGGGCAAAAGCCTGATTTGAGTCAGCTTAAAAGAATGGGAGTGGATAAATTGAAGGTTGGACGACTAGGCAATTATTTTGAGTAGTTTTGCAGTCAGTGAGAAAAAAGAAACTGGCTGTTCATTGGTGGGGAAGCTAGTTAAGAGAGGGATTTATTAAGAGAGGAGAAATAATATTGTTGTATGCTGATAGGGAATATCCTATAGAGAGAAAAGATTTGGAAATGCACTGGTAAAAAGTGACAGTTAACTGGAGTGACATCCTTGAGTAGAAAAGAGGGTGTGGGAGCTAGTGCATTTGTATGAACACAGGCTTTAGAAAGATGTATGGAGAGTTCATTTATTCTAACCGCTTAACAGAAGAAAAGGAAGTACCTATGGGCAGAAGAGTGAATAGATATGTTGATGAGTGTTCTCTTCTGAGTGTCCCTTTTTTCCTCAATGAAATTAAGAAGCATGTTATCCATTAGGAAAGAGTAAAGCAAATGATAGAGTTTTGATGAGTGAGCAGCAGGTCTGGAGAGTCATCTAGGCTGTGCAAAATGAATGTCCTAGGGAAATGCAAAAATTCTGGTTAGAAGTAAGGACACAAAAGTTACAGCAGACAGCTTTTGGTTGTTCTTCTTCCCAAGGTTTAGTTTTGTCACTCCCTTAAAATACCACATACTACCTTTAAGGTTAGTTAATTTTTTCATTGCATATTTCAAGTTTAATTGTGGCATCAATGGCCATGTATTTCCTAATTTTTGTATCCTCTACATCATTGATCACAGTGCATTCAACCTCATTGTTAATTGATTGATTGATGGCTTTGGTGATAAGTGAAAGCAAACCATGGAATGTAGAGTTAGAAAAATCTTCGACACCGAGTCTATTCACAGCATTTTATGTTAAAAAAAAATTAAGAACCAAATTGATTAATGAATTGGCCTAAGGTCACACAGTAGGTTCAGAGTAGGAATCATAGTGAGGGAAATTTTATGCTTTATTTTAGAATATCACATTTCATATTGGCTCCCTTTATTAAAACCACCAGTGTTCTTCTAATCACCTAAAATGAGAGCCAGACATTCACTTTAATAATTCATTAATTTGAGTCACCTCTACCTAATTTTTACCTTGTAATAAGAGCTATCACTTTTAGTGTTGATTTCACTCTAGGTAGTACAGGAAACACTTTACAAAAACAATTTCATACAGTTCCTACATCAGTCCTATTGAATGGGAACTCTTTCACAGATGGAGAGTTTGAAACTTACCCAATATAAATGACTTTTTTAAAATCATGCAGCTAGTAGAAACATCATGAATTCAAATCTAGACCCATGCTCCCAACTAGTTGAAGATAGTGACTCTCAAACTTTGAAATGCATCAGAATTGCCAGAAGAGCTTATTAAAACACATTGTCTGGCCCCATTTCCTGAGCCTCTTAGTCAGATCTCAGATGAAACCCAAGAATTTGCATTTCTAACAATTTCCCATGTAACGCTGTTGCTGCTGGTCCAGAGACCCCATTTTGAAAACCGCTGCGATAGTTTATCTTCTTCTTACAGCCTTATTTTATATATACAATAATATGATAACATACAAGTTGTATATAATTATACAATTATATATAAAATTATATATATTATAATATCTCTGTATAAATTGTATGCATATGTATGCATATGCACAATTCCTGAAATTTCCAGGGAGAAAACAATCGATTTCTGTTAGGGTCCTTCTATTGTTTCAGAAGTTTCTGATGAATCCCGCTTGAATCACTTGCCTAGCTTTTTGGCCTATTCATTGTGGACAATATGGGTCTCTGATTTCTCTGCCTGAGTCTGTGCTCACCCCTGCAGAATATAATTGACAGCCTCATCATAAATGAATCTAGGGAAAGTGATAGTTTCCTCAAGGAAGGTGTTCTGGCATACCAGAACATGGTTACTGCATTTTTATCTTTCTTTATAATATTATAATTTATGTCTGGTAGCCAAACAAAACAAAACAAAGCAAAACAACAACTATACATTTGTTTTGAATTATTGTTTATCTAGTGTTCTAACATTTTTTAAGCGTGAGTTTGTGTACTATGTGTTACTCATCTTTTTACCCATTATATGAATATACTTTGCACAAGGAAAGTTTTCAGCAAAGTTTCTGGGATGAACTTGATTTAACTGAAAAGAAAAAGGAAACCAAAAAATAATGCAGGAACACAATCATACAGACACAGACACAGACACACACAGATCTACAAAGATGCAAGGGGAAAAATCATTTTGGGAATGTATGCTATTGCAAATTTTCATTTTTTGGTCTCCTTTAGTTCAGAATTCTAGATAAAGTTCTCTATAAAATCATTTATAATACTCATAATTACTAATAAATTCAGTGTATGTATTAAAATAAAACCTGTGGCAGGTATTTTGATAGCATGGTCAAAGCGTGGGCAGTCTAGGGCAGTACTTCTCATTTGATGTGTGTTGTGTCACCCAGGATCTTGTTTAAATGCAGATTTTGAGTCAGTAAATCTGTGGTAGTGTCTAAAATTCGGTGCAAGTTCAAAGATGCAACTGATGAGGCTCACGTATAGACCACAGTTTGAGGAGCAATGGCTTAAACTGGAGCACAAAGTGACAACTACATCTAGCGTGGACATGCTTTGTTTAGCCAGCACAGGATTTCAGCTGCTTAAAATGAATTTAAATGCCTTCTTATGGATTTAAATGCTCCCATTTATCCAGTCCCTACTATATTACTTTAAAATTTACGACCTCTCAAATTTAAATTATCAGCTTGCCACCAGTGAATATTTATAGTTCAGATGTCTGTTCATTGATTCCCTCTGTTCATACTGAATGATTCCGGTGACTCATCTGAATGTTTTCAGGAAAGGTCCTGGATGGGAGACGCCTCCTCTGGGACGACAAAAAGATGAGAGATTCCTGTATTCTTGGTTAAAATGTTTGAGTAGGTTTAGATCTTACTGTAATCATTTCTGGTAGTCTCTATTCTTCCTAAAATGGATGGAATATACAGTAGAGGGTGGGGAGGCAGTGGAGAGAGAGGTGATCGTTTGCCGGATTTTAATTTTTATAGAACAGCAGTCTGCAACCTTTTAGACTTTCTCTTTAAGAACTTGCCATGTCCAGATCAAAGGAATTTATTAGGCTTTTAGCTCTCCTGTTTTTTATAGCTCAAAATGAACAAATTTTCAAGTACAAAAGAAATGCTTTAAAAGAGTTCTTTTAGTCTTTATTTGAAATCTCCTGCTCCCCTTCAGTTCACAGATATGGCGTACACTGAATGGAGGAATCAGACTACTACACTTTGATCATTTCACTATCTTGTTTGATTAGTGTTTTCAAACTATGGAGTTTATCAGCAGGAGGCAGGTTGATCCCTGTGGCTTATAATGGGCAAAGTATGGGGGAAAAATAGGTTTTTAGAAATCGTTTAAGATCAATCAGTTTCCTCCTTCTTCAAGGTTTAAAAATAACATCATGGACAGATAGACTTTGACACAGAATAAGATCAGATATTTCCAAAGGGAAAACTGACCAGCATGTATGGTGCATTTTTTTCCCTCTTTCTCTCTTTAAAATTGTGACTTCTAGTCTTTAGATTAATACAAACTATAATCAAAATCCTTTAAAAAAAAAAAGAAAGCAAGAGGTACAACTGCTCGATTTTAACTTTCATTTACTGAGCAAACATCACTTTCAGAATGAAAGTTAAAGTTATTAAATGAGATTTTAAGAGTTCAGCTCTTTGGGGAAAGGAATTGAATTGCTTGCATCAGTTTTAACTATTGTTGGGCGCTTGGGTTCCTCCTTGTCCAAATAGGGATCATTAATTTGCAATTCCAAAGTCTAACGCAGGAGAAATAGCTTTGCCTCTGATAATAAATCAATACTGCAACATGGGCTTTCTTCTTTGATATTTTGGTGGTAACTTGAGTGACAATGCTGAGCAGGTTATCAGCCAGTGACCTTTTAATATGGCAACATATCAGCTAAAGGACTGACTTCCTTGCACATCTAGGGAATGCTGTTTGATTATGGATTTTTAAATTGGCAGGTAATTGATATCATGTGGGATTCTCCAGTGTAAATAAATGAAACTAGCCTTCAATCTGAAATACAACAGTGGGGCACAGAGAACTAAAATAAAAGATGCTCGGTTAGGCCAGATTCTCAAAGCACAAGTTAGCCTTGGATATAACCCTTCTTTCTGATATTCTACTCTGAGGCATCCAGTGGAAGCTAATGCCCATGGAGCCCATCTTGGTTGACCGGTTGTTATAGTTGTTCATTTTACAAAATGGCTATGCCCTCTTCATAATCCCAGTTGTGTAAAGAAGAGAGAAATTCTAGGTAAATTACTTCATACTAAAAAGCAAAGGACCACTAGCTCAGGTGACCAAATGAGAATTTTAGGGAAGAAAGTCTCAGGCATCTTTACAAAATGAAATGAAGACACTTTTAGATATTATACATATTCCAAAAGTCATTTTTTAAGTTTTACCGAAATAGTCAATATTAATTTTTAGTTTTTGTTTCAGAGACACCAAATATAAATACATGTAATATACTATTGTCTTTAACTGAAAGCAAGATGCCATTACGTTATTATTTCTCTCTTGTAGTTAAATATAGAGTAGGTAACTTTATCTTTTGTTTATTTATTTGTTTATTTATATCTACCTTAATTTCCAAAGGATTAATATATTTGACTTCTTTGGGGACATTTCAAAGTTTGTTGGAATAAATCCATACCAAATTTCTATGTTAGCTGTGTCTTCAAAACAAGATTCATAACTATATCACATGCAATCTTGAACAGATTAATATCTGTTCACCTATTAATTATTGATACATTTCTTTAACAATTTAAAAATTACTTTTTTTTTACTTTGAAATGCGAAGAATGTAGATTATTTCTTGTTGGTGGTGGTGGTGGTTTTATTGGTACTAGATATGCAAAGAATGGAATAATGGTAAAAAAGCAGTGCAGTGAAAATTAAAACATAATTTCAATAAATTTCTGTTAGTCAGGAATTAATCGCTTCTTCATCCTCACAATTGCTGCTTCACTCCCTGTTACTGGGCAGCTATAATAATCACTAAAATGGTCTTGTTGCCTCAGATATTCTTTCCCACTCTCTTTCTAATATATCCTCTGAATTGAGTCCAGCATTTCCTTCAGAAAATGCAAATCCTCTCATGCCACACCTCGCCTCCAATTTTTAAATAGCTCTCCAGCTGTTCCCAGCCCACCTTTCCCGTGTAATCTCCCTACAATCTCCCTACACTTCCACCATTCCTCCCAGATGGAGCATCTTCAGACCCCTGCAAGTGATATTTTTTTCCTGCCTTTGCATATGCTGTTCTTTGCCTGAGGACTTTGTGTTCACTCTTCAAGAATCTGCAGAACCATCTTACCATCTGGGAAGTGTTTGTTGACACCTTTTCTTCTCACTTCTCCCAAGGATAGTGAACACTCCTCCTCTCTGGTTCCACTGAGCATCAATTATAGCACTTACCATGGTATATTGTGATTGTTTAATTGCCTGTTTCTCTAACTAAAATATGAATATGGTGAGAGCCAGAGCTGTGTTCTATTTCCGGAAAATTTACACACACCTCCACTACCAAAGTACAAAACTGCAATAATTTCCTAGTTCTTTGATTCCTACGCCTGCAACCCTCTCTTCTTTTTGCACTCCATGTCTTGGACAAGGGCATTAAGATCACCTAGTTGCCCTAACTAGATACTTGTTGTAGTCATGGAATAAACAATTCATGGAAGCAATAAGTGTAGTGATAAATGGTACAAGCTATGTATGGATTAGAATCCAGAAGCCAACCCTTAGTTATTCTAAGATCTTGGGCAATTTCTTTAACCTCTCTTTGTTCCTGAACTTCTCCAACTCTCCCATGGGCATGGCAGTAATAGGTACCTCACAGGGCCACTGTGACGATTATTACACACTCCACTGAAGCCAAATAAAGTTCAGATGAGCTCACAGTATGAAACTGGACTCACTTTAAATTTAGTCTCAGTAGCCTTGATGGTTTCTAGTAATCAAACTATTTTTCCACCCTGTTCACTTTTTCAGTGTGGTGACCATGCTGTACTTCTCCTTTCTCTTCACCTTCAACACATCTCTCCCTATTCTTTTTCATCTAATGATTCTGTTTCCCATTTTACTGAGAAAAATAGAAGCAATCAGAGTTGAATTTTGTACACTGTGCCACCAGGACTTCCATCCACCTATTAAACGACACTGTGTACACTGTCTTTTTCTCTTACTACTATTTATAGCAATTACTGGTGAAAAACACCTCCATTTGTGCACAGACCCCATTTTCTCTCATCTGGGGCTCCTGGAGAGCCCTAGCAAAGTGTCCTTCCTTTTTCCTATATCAGCAGTGTTTACCTCCCCCTGAATCTTTCCTATCAGTATAAAGCCTGCATGCCCTTTTTCTCTCCCTCTTTTTAAAATAATTATTGGCCCTACTTCCGTTGTAGCTATAGCCCCACTCTTCTATGTTTACAACAAAGCTCCTCAAAGGAGTTGTCTGTACTGGCTCTTATTCTTGTGCTTTAGGCTAGCTTGAACTCACTGCAACCAACCTTCCACTGCCACCATTCCATCAAAACTGTTCTTGTCAGCATCAATGGTGAATTCTGAGTTCTCATCTTACTTAATTAAATGGAAGTATTTTACACAGTTGATCACTGACTCCTATTGGAAATATTTTATTAGTTTTCCTGCTAGAAACTCAGCCTTCTACTTTTTTGTTCTTGTGCATGAAATGCTCCTTCTCAGTCTTTTTGGGTGGTTCCTCCTCAGCTCCCCAAATTCTAGACTTTGGCTCAGGCCCTGGGCCCCTTCTCATTTCTCTCTACTTTCAGTTAATTGAAAAAGCATGCTTTTAAATACCATTCAAAAGCTGGTGATTTTTAAATTTGTATCTATAGTGAGAGCCCCTCTTTGGAACTTCAGACTCACATATTCAGCCACCAGCCTCCACTTTTGTGTCTCAAGGCATTTCCAAACTGGCATGTCCAAAATCGAGATCTTTCTCTTCCGTAAAATGTGTTTCTTTCACAACCTTCAGTTTCCAGGAAGCAGCAATTCCATCCTTTCAGTTTCCTAGGACAAAAAAATCTGGAGGTATTATTTACACCTATTTCAATCACAGCCTACTGCAGATGCATCAACAAAATTCCTCATGTTTCTACCATACTCATATACCCAGAATCAATCCAATGTGCACTTCCCTCCCACACAACTGCTATGGCATAAACAGTCACGATTACTGGCCTTTCTAACAGTGTCCCTGCTTTACTGCCAAGTCCCCAGAACCATGAAGAGTGCCTGGCATGCAGTAGGTGTCTCTTTCAATATTTGTGAATCATTAAATGACGTAGGAGCTTTTATTATTATTTTCAACTATCTTCCATATTCTAGTATTAAACACAAGTATTTTCTATTCCAGTGCTGCTTAGCATGTTGCGAGTGCTGATGTGTTGTGAGTGCTAAGTAGTTGCAAAAATCTTCACCCTATCATAAATGGAACGGCCATTTCTAAAAGTCTTAAAATACATTTAACTCTCTGATTTTGCTAAATATAATTTCATTTTTGATAATTCTAAAAACATTAAAATGTAATGACTTGGAATCATTATTGATACTGTCCTACAGAAAATGGGCATAAGTTTGCTCTTAATCTATATTGGTTCTTTATTGTACACTGGAAGTTAGTTGCTATTTGAAATAGATTTCTAATATCAGTTAATTTTGTTTTTAATTTGCTTCTTTCAAAAGAAAATGAATGGCAGAAATTTAACTCTGATATTTAGGCTGTGCTACCCCATTACTTTACTGCCTATAGTTGTTAATGAAAATAGAAGGACTGTTTTGCCAAGTGATTTTATTTTTTCACTAAAGTCATTTGTATTTTCAAAAGCGTCCTTTAAAAAAAAAAGTGTCTTTTGTCTTTCTGGTAACTGACCATTTTCCCATTGTTTCAGTAAATTTCACTTTTGATTATATTGTACCTCTCTTCTCCACTTTTATTACATTTTTTAGTTCTTGTTCTTCCCAGATTTCTATGATGTTTTCCTGGTTCCCCAATGCATTCCAGTCTTTTCAATGAAGGCTCTGTATGGGGTCTTGACCCCCAAATAATGATAGGAAAGCTTTTGGCTTGATAAACTCTTTGAGGAAGCAAATCAGTTCACCTCAGTGTAAAATTGTTAAAACTTTGGTTATTCTATCTCTGATGATGTCCTGGAACCACAATATTCAGCCCCATGATTTCTTACCAGGTTTAGACATGCTACCTGGTTCTATACTGCAGCAACCTGAGAAAATAATCTGGTTTCCTCTCCACTACATATGGGTCTGCTAAGGAAGCACCATAGTTTTCCATATTTCCCTCTATACTATCACTCCAAAATAAAACTCTAAAATTTATTTTTTGTCATAGGAGTTAGTGCTAATTATAGGTAAATAAATAAACAGATTACAAAATGAGCAAGGGGAAATAAGACTTCTTACATTCTTAAAAGAAAATCAAGTTTAGATACTGGTTCCTTCACAAAATCATTATAGTAGAAACAGAGAGGGGGTATACCTCACTAAATATCTCTTAAAAGCAGAAGGCTTGGAAGAAAGCACTTTAAATCAGCACTATATAATGAAAATATACTGTGAGCCACTTACAGAATTTTAAATTTTCTAGTAGCCATACAGATCTTATTTATTTTTATTCATTTGTCAGAGAGACAGAGACAGAGAGAGTGCAGGCAGAGGTCGAAGCAGGCTCCCTGCTGAGCAAGGAGCCTGATGCAAGACTTGATCCCAGGACCCTGAGATCATGAACTGAGCTGAAGGCAGACAATTAACCAACTGAGCCACCCAGGCAGCCCTAAAAAAATATATTTTAATGTGGGTGCTGAATCACTAGATTCTACATCTGAAAATAAAATTAAATAAATAAATAAATAATTTTTTAAAAGGCAACAATTATAATAAAATATTGAAGTCAATGTAGCCCTAAAATGTTATCATTTCAACATGTAATCAATATGAAAATTATTACTGAATTTTTTTTTTTTTCTACTTACAGCACATCCACTCAGACTAGCCACATTATAAGTGCTCAGTTGTCACTGGTAGCTAGTGGTAGCCATATGGGCCAGTGTAACTTGTGGTGAAATATTTGTAAGTAAAGAGAACTCTTATTAGACCTGCATACTGAGAGATTACCCAGGAGATGTCAGCCAAATTTAGATCTTCCTCCTTGAATTTTCTTTCTGTGGGGCACAGTCATCAGTACTCGGGGAATATTCTGATTTTAGGAACTACTACTCTTCTAATCTTCTCTCCCCAATAGCCTTAAACCTACACAGGGCAGACAGAAAAGCAGTGAGGGGAAAAGAATTTGTAATCTGTCAGACCCATTTACCATCTAAGTAACTTTGACTCTAAATATTTCCTCACTCAAAAAGTGGGATTCATATTACCTTCCTCATAGGATTACAGTGGGAATTTAATGATGCCATGAAGGAAGAGACAAGCACAGCACCTTTGTCAATAATTATTGCTCAATAAATGTTAACTGGTATTATACTTTCTACTATATTTCAAGGCTCACGTAATCTAATTATATATTAACAGTGTTGGCTCATAGTAGACCTTTAATAAAGCTTTGCTTATAAGAAGTACCTACAAATTAAATGTCAAGTAGTTTTTACAGCAAATTTTGGATATGTTAATATTTTAAGAATCTTAGAGAATCATCACTTATGTGATAATGGTGGACAGTAGAGGAGGTCATTTTTTTTCCTTCAATGGCTTCCTGTTCTTCCTCCTTCTAACAGTATCAGAAAATGACAAAGATACATTCACCCAGCTTGACTATTACCTGCTCCAAGAATGGGAAAGACTGATCATGTTTTTCTAATGCCTAATTTTTAATTTGTTTTTATTAAATTCTAGTAAGCATGGTGTTTTGGCATAAATTAGATTATTGCTTTTTTTTTTTTTAAATGCACAAAGTGGTTTATAACTCCTCTGGTTGAGTGTCAATGCACGTGGCATGTGGTTTATATACTTTAGATTCTCTGCAGTGCCTCTGGCAGCTCTCGTTGTTAATAGTCAAATACCGTTATTTCTTCAGGAAGAAATGGATGTGGATTTTATAGATGATAGAATATATACATACATATATATATATATATATATATATATATATATATACACACATATATATATGTGTATACGTATAGATAGATAGATAGATGATAGACTTGATTCAACTTTTCCCCTTATAGTAAAATTCAATTTTCCTTTTTATTGTTTTAAAAACAAATAATTTCACCTGATAAAATGTAAATGTGGTTAACACATTCCCTATCTCATCCATTAATGAGCTTGTTGACTTCAGACTTGTTTACTGTACCCATTCCCACCCTCAGCATCATTTTCATCATTTTATTTTGACATTTTTAGTATTCTCCTTGTGTTAAGGAAAGTTTCTTTCTTCAATAATTGATAAGATAAAGAAACCTAAGACTTCACTACTAGTTCATTTTTTACTTAGATGGTTGTGCAGCCATCATTTGCAGCAGAAAGCACATTCTTTCCCCGAGGCCAAAACAATTATCTCTGACATCATAAAGAAGTTAAACTGGCACATGTGAAAAATGCTTGATGCATTTCACTCAATGAAAAGAGCAATAAAAGGTTAAGGGTCTTTTTGTAAGTGATATCAGAAGGTATTGAGCATGTAATGCACATATATGTATATATATATAGCAATTTTACCTGCATTCTTAAAATCTGAGCAATAGTCAAAAAAGAAATTATGATTATCACAGAGAAAGTGATATGTGATTTTTGCCCTGAAAAATCTCAATGCCATGTGAATGCCTAAGTCTTTCAGAGCACTTTCAAAGAACAGAGAGACATGTAATCAACAAGAACATGTAAAAGACAGATAGAATGGTATAAAAGGATAGGATCTCTTTTCTTCAGGTGTTGCTAGAATAACAAATCTTCAAGCCTATGGATAATAAAAATACAATCAGTATACAAACAACAGGGTGTTTAAAAAGCAGTATTAGTTGATTATTGTAGCCCTGAATGTAGGACACAAAGCACAGACTACTTTTTCTAATATGTAGAAACTTTTTTTTGTTTGTTTCGGATTAAAATGTCCACCATTATGATGAAGAAGAAGCAGCATGATGTATGGAGATATTGCCCTGGGACATAAGAATTCTGGGTTTTCTTCTCAACAGCACTACTACCTGTGATCTCAGTATACTCACATTCTTTCCTTGAATTTCAATTTCCTCATCTGTAAAGTGAAAGAATTTGAACAAATGCTTTCTACACTTTTTTTCCAGCACAAACAGTCCCCAATTCTATTGCTACATTACAAACCTATTTCTGGTCCCAGTGGAGAGGATGTAGAACTTACAGTCTGGCCTTAGTGAGTAGTGCACCGTAGATGATCAATACTCTTCATGTGCTTTTTCAGGTTCCTGTTCACTGTGAATTACTTTTTCCAATTAAAATTGAATCTATATTATTTTGTTATTCAGGAGAGAATAAGTGGAAATAAATCATACAGTAACTTACATATTCCTTTTATTCCATCAACAAGGAAGAATGCCTTAGATTTCCTTGCTTTTTCCAATCTCAGGCATCCCAGATACAACCCTTATTCTAAGATTCCTATTCAGTGTTCATTACGCCTAGTTTCCAAATTCCTGTTTTTCCTGCTAATGACATTTCATTAACTCATTCTTTCCATTGTCTAAGCTCTATCCATCCACAACCTTCCAATTCCTTCATAGGTTAGCTCAGTTCCAAACAAATCAAACTCAATTTCTCAGCAATTTGTACAAACAAAAGCCCCAAGAGTATAAATCAATAGCAATGAAAGCTAAACATGAAATGTTCACATTAAAAAAAAAAAGAGTTTGATATGACAGCATATGTGATCTGAGGTTGTATGGGAGTGCTAATCTGAGACAGAGATATATGACATAAAGAAGAGAGATGATGAAGCCATTGCAATAGAGAGCAGAGACATGCACAGAGCTGCTGTTCTGAGTAAAGCAGAACATTTGAGTGACTGTGCTGTGGTCACCTTTATTTTGGGCCTTGTTCTTCCTGTATTCTTACTGTGCTCTTGCCCTTTTTAAGCTAAGTTGACTGGGCCCTTCTCATTCATGAACAGATCCCCATTCCTTCTCTGTATCCCAGCCTGACAAAGAAAAGACAAAATGTGTTTTTTATTTATTTTTAATTTTTTAATTTATTTATTTTTTTTAATTTTGGGGGCAGAACAAGGCACTGATCATTTTGCTTCAACAGCCCTATTTAGGCTAAACCACTAGAAGGTTTGGCCTTTCGTAGCCAAACTGGGCATTAAAGTGCTTTGTTGAACAAAAGATTGCACGTTCCTAGAGCTGAATAATGATTCTGCCATAGAGGGAAGAATCTGCCACTGTCAGTGTTTCCATTAATTTGCATTTTTTTCTTTCCTACATTTACGATAAATCTATCACTTGGGGTGACAAGAATGACTCTCTGTAGCTTGTAACAACAAAGATCAACTAAAATAACAAATATTTGTTGTTTGATTTCAAAGCTTGCGTGTCTTGGGATGAGGGTAAGAGAGAAATGGACAGCATGTGAATGCTTCCTCTAATAATTTTCACTGCTTGATCATGATAAGACAGCAGAGAACCTATTTCCTAACAAAATATTAATTTAATCATTGATTCCTTATGGTTGACTACTGTTCTTCTATTTTCCAGGCAGTTACTTCCATTTCAAATTTATATATGGTAAATAGTTGGCAAGTGACTGAATGAGAAATGGAACTTAGATGATCAAACTAGCCCACTAGTATCCCACTATATCCCACGGTGTTCAAGCCAACAGAACCCTGCATTTTCTTTTTTTTTTTTTTTAATGATTTTTTATTATATTATGTTAGTCACCATACAGTACATCCCCGGTTTCCGATGTAAGGCTCGATGATTCATTAGTTGTGTATAACACCCAGTGCACCATGCAATACGTGCCCTCCTTACTACCCATCACCGGTCTATCCCATTCCCCCACCCCCCTCCCCTCTGAGGCCCTCAGTTTGTTTCTCATAGTCCATAGTCTCTCATGTTTCATTCCCCCTTCTGATTACCCCCCCTTTCTTTATCCCTTTCTTCCCCTACCGATCTTCCTAGTTCTTATGTTCCATAGATGAGAGAAATCATATGATAGTTGTCTTTCTCTGCTTGACTTATTTCACTTAGCGTTATCTCCTCCAGTGCCGTCCATGTTTTTTCTTACATCATTTCCTACCTTTCCCTTCTCCCCTCCTAAATTTATACTAGCCACAGTGGCTGTTCTCCGATTTCGTGACTGTATCAAATGGTTTACTTCCTAGGACCTCTGCACTTGCTGTCCCCTATACATGGAAAATCTTCCCTCAGATCTACACACAATTCACTCTCAATGTAATCAAGACTAATTGAAATGCATCTCCTCATATATACATTCTTGGATCATTCATTCTAACTGAATACCCCTGTTACCCTCTCTCTCCTAATATTTCCTTTCTGTTTCATGCTGCTTAACACTACCTGATATTATCTTATATATTGATTGTTTTTCTCTTACTATTTTAAAAATATACTGTCCAGAAAGTAAGCTTCATAAATGCAGAAATTTTGCCTCATCTGGTTGATTCAGTATCTACAAAACATACTATAGTATTTGTCATGTAGTTGATGTTCAATAAACATTTATTGAATGAATGAAGCAAAAAATTAGTATTGGAAAATAAGTTGAAGCTTTCATAGAGTTCATTAAAAGAACTTGAGAGAAAAATGTACAGACAAGTAAAATTTCTATGACTCTAAAATTTACTTCTAGTTTTTCTTAATGATAGGAACTAAAGACTCCCTGTCAGATAACACTGATTCTCAGTAGCTGGGTAAAAATAAGCCTCTGCTCTCTAGTTATATAAATAGCAATATCTCTTAAAGTGGCAGAGCATGTAGATCAATATTCCTTTGAAGGAGAAAAGATAAACTACTCCCCTGATTTTTTGATAATTTTTATAAATCAAAAATATAACAATTGGAATATTTATTTATCCAGTAATTCAATTGATTTTTAATTTCTGTGATATTATGCTTTAAACATAAAAAGCTACAAAGTACCTCTCCTTTTTTGACACATTAACAGAAATGGTTATATATGTAAAGAAATGTTTAAGCAATCTTAGTGTTGGATTATTTAGAATATACGCAGATTTTTCTTCTTTATTTAATCTTTCAATTGAATCCGATTTTGCAAGTAAGCACTAATGGCAGTTTAAAAGCCTGGTAAAAGCAGAATGAGTGTAGAGTGTATAATACGTTATGTTTCTGTTTTTCCCTCTACTGAATATAAGAACTGTGTTAATGCAGTATTTCTTGCCTGCCTGTTTATCAAACCATGTTAGGGTCAGGCTTTCTGGGACTAAACTGGTAGCCTTTGAGTATAAAGAATGTCAGGTAAATGGATGTAAATTGTCTTTCTCCTGACCTGAGGGCTCAGACACAGCATCAAGGGACAGGTGTTCCACAAACCCAGCCCATTAACCAAGAAAGCCCTCTGCCTGTGTATAGGGACAGAAGGTTACCAACAGCATGCAAGTGAAAACCTCACTGTCACTTAGTCACAATTTCTCTTCCAAGTGTGAAAGAATGCACTCTGTGAGCCAACATTATTCAGCTCACAAATTCTGTCTGCTCAGTTCTAAGACACTGACTATCCACCTAAAGGCCTGATTAAGAAGGAAAAATAGGGTAGTCTCTAGGGGCATACAAATTTCAAGCTTATGTGAGTGTTCCCATAGATAAATTCACCAAGGTTACAATGTGCTTGGTTGGCAATTTATCTAGATTACTGAGAAGTGAGTGCTATAAAAAAGCCAAAAACCAAAAACCAAAAAAAAAAAAAACCACCTTCCCCCAAAGCTAATCATTTCCATCCATTAGGTATGAAGAGTATGTACCTAAAGAAACTCTGATCCCAACAGAACTATTGTATGATAAAGATACCAGTACTTCGCTCACTAAAGGGCCAACATTAATAGACAGGGAGGGAGAGCAAGCAAGGGAGGGAGGGAAGACTGAGAGAGAGAGAGAAAGGGAGGAAAAAAGTAAGACAGTATATTTCCTAACACTAGGTTACTAGCTAATTTAAGCCCAAATCAATTTTGCTAAACCCTGTACTTTCTTTGAGATGTATGGAATATGGGGAACAGGATGCTAAATCAGAAATGCTCAGTATTATACTTGAATTAAGACCTTTATGCCAGGACTGTCATTGAAAGACTTTATCCAGTAAACCTGTAAATAAAAAGATTCTGTGATGCTTTCCACCTAAGAATCATTCAAGTAGTTTATATATGGGCAACCTTCAGTATTCTCTGTTTCTCAGAGTCATTTGTTTATTTAATGAACTCCTGATGAGAGCTGGTCACCGTGTTCAGTTGGGAATATAACAAACAATGAAATCAGAAAGGATTCCGGTGCTCTGGGAGATTACATTTTAGTAGGGGAGAGAGATAGATATTAATAAAAATATAGCACACACATAAAAATGAACCAACTTAATATAAACATACACAGATGTAAATAAAGGTAAATATAAAAAAATATGCTATCAGCGTGGTGAAGAAAAAGTCCCCCATGCCATGAAAAGCATATACTTTAGTCTAAAGAATCAAGGAAGGCCTTTAAAAGAAGTGGTATTTGATGGTAATTATGTGAGGCAATGGAGGTGTTAGCTAATCCTATTTTGGTCATTGTTTTGCAGTATATACATGTATCACATCATCATGTTGTACACCTTAAACTTACAAAATGTTAAAAGTCTCTTATATCTCAAGAAAGCTAGGAAGAAAACCCCGTGATATTTGAAGAGAGAATAGAAGGGTATAGAAGAGATAAACAAGAAGCCAGCAGAAGCAGCCAGTAGGTGGAAGAAAGTGAGAACGGTCAGAAAGGGGCCTGGAGCCCAAAGAAAAAGGGGTCCTAAGGATAATTGAGGGTGAAGGGGTACACAAGGTTACATCGCTCAGAGCTTTCCTTTCCCATTACCCACAAAAGTCTTGAAGAAGATTATAAAGTAGGATATGGATTCCAGATGTTTTCCCATAGTGCCTTCAAAGTCCATGAAATCCTAAGATAGTAATAGTCTCAGGTACCTAAAACAAATGATTTTTTTTAAATAAAAAAAACAGTGGTTAGCCAATAATAATTTAGAACCAAATATGGTAATTTTTTAGAATTTTTGCCTTATGATTAGAAATGCACACACTCAAATGATTTATGAAAATTGTAATTGATGAGTAAACACTTCATAAAATAGCTAAATATTTTAATTACTGCACCCAAGGTAGTAGTTTATATTTTGAGAACCCTATATTGTGTTTTGGGTTCGAATAATCTTGTAGAAATTATTACTTTTATTTCATGTTTTAATTGTCTAAAGAATGAATTATTAGGTTTGAAATTTGAGCTATGATACTATTGGCTAAACAAAAATCTCTAAGGTGTCTTGCAAAGAAGTCATCCGGAATATAAGTAAACCAGAGAAGAAAAATTGCTATAGAAGTGTTTGGCCTCTAGAGAGTATTTTTCTTTTATATTTAATTTAGCTTCTTTGCTGTAACTTCTTGGTTTTTGAAATATTAAAATGAGATTATTTAAATAGATGAAGACAAATCATTAATTTGTTTGTGATGAACAAGGTTCTCATGGTCTGTCAGCAATAAATATGTCCAAGTATGATACCACCAGAATTTTTAATAGTATTTTGTTGAATGATTTGTATTATTTGCCTGAAAAGTTCATCATAAAATCTTTCTAGGCACATTAATATCCTTTCTGGTGAAAAGCAGCTCTACTTTGTGTCACTCGTGTGAATAGAATTATGAGCATTGTAAGGGACAGTTTGTATTTCAATACTGGATTTCGGTTTATAAAAAGAAGCTTGCACTTTATGCCGATACTAAACAATTGTCTTTGGGCCCTTATTTTGGCTTAGCTAGACCATTCTTAGGTTTTTACCCTGAGTATAGCAAAAGTACAAATATCTAGACAGCTGATTTTACTTGCACTTTACTAAATATTTGCTAATATTTTATTAACGTTCAGCTATTTATCTCACTCTTAACTTCCCCTATTACAAAAATAATGAAAAAGTATTCACATACCAGTTTTCCCTTATACTGTTAGGGCATATAAAATGTTAACTGATAATTTAAAGAGTTAGATTTGAATGTTATTAGTTTCCTTTCTTAAGGTTATATTTAGATCTTCTACCTCAGAATATATAAACCCTAATTGATATTTTATAGAAATTTGGGGAATTTATTTAGCTTTTCAAATCTCAAATTTCCACTAGCCATAAAATTCATGCTTAATTTTAAATACATATATTTTAACTTTTTTGAAAAAAAAATTTTTAGACATATCGTTTTTAAGGAGAACTTTAAATGTAAAAAAAGTAGTGAATATAAATACTACCATGTGTTTATACCATAAATTAGAGAACTAATTCTTAGAAGCCAAGTGATACATGT
>NW_024426552.1:36466291-36585230 GCF_017311325.1 Ursus maritimus
AGTGATACATGTGTGTGTGTGTGTGTGTGTGTGTGTGTGTATATATATATATATATATATATATATATATATATATATCTCCTGTTTTCATGCACACACATTTAACATTCAGAAAGAATTCTGTATTTTATACCTCTCTCCTGGTATCTTATTTTGTGCTTTTTATAGAGTGTTTTAAAAACAATTTTTACTGGTGGGGATGAAGAAGAAGAAATGGACAAATCAGGTGTCAGCAAAAGATTTCATAGTAAGTTTTGGGGAAAGCCATCCATACTGCAGATGTTGTTCCTTAATCACAAGGGGTATAACTTTGTGACCAAAATGTTATCTGAGCTTTATCATTAGAATTTTAGATGTAAAGGACTTAAACAACAAGTAAATTAATTTCTTCGTGTGTATATGTGTGTGTGTGTGTGTTGGTGTTGGATCTGGGGTGGGGTGAAGGGGAAATTGGAAGGGAGAAAAAATTATTTGCATGGCTCGAATGTGAAAAAAAAGAATTCCCTGCATGTTTTAACTACTATCACGGTTTCAGCGTTTATGGGCTCATTAGTGAGACTGTCCTTTTTTAAAAAGATGCCGTATCATTGGGCTTTTGGCACTTATTTGCACTGAAATAGCCAACACTCTCCTGGCCAATCATGGCTATTGACACAAAGCAGATGCCTCACTTTGACATCTTCCTGATTCCCACTGATAGAGATCTGGCGCATTAGGTCTCCATGACCGAGTATTGAAACCAGCCCGTCAATTCCATGGAGCCGCTGTCCTTTATAATAAAACAGGCTTACATTCCCCTTAAAGTCAATTAGTTTTACACCATAGAAATCTAGACTCTGAATGTGTAATGATCATCTTGTTTACTTCCCTTCCAAATCCAAATAGAAAGCTAGAATTCTATTTGGCATAAAATTCCTACCTCCTGCTATCTATGTTATTCACAAAACTTTTGATAATAAGATCTCCCTGGGAACCCATGTCTATTATTTTACAATATCATCCTGTTTTGAGATTAAAAGTTTGAATGCTCTTCTTTTTCTTTAGCCTGTCATAAATTATACAGATGTTTATTAAAAACATAATTTTGATTGTTGCAGCGTAGGGCAGAATAGTGAGATATAGAAGTCAACTTAATATCGTCCAAAATGACTTCTCAATCACACAGGACTTTCCATCCTGATGTCACACTAACCACTGGAAACAACTTCTTTTTATCAAGTTGATATTTGGTTTCTTCCCGTAGAATTCAGTTACATCTATTACAGTCTATTCATAAAGAACATATGTTATTTCTCTTCCACTGGACAATCCTCCCACTACATGGAAACTGCTTTTTCTTTATAAGCATCTTATCTCTCGAAGTTAGGCATTCCCAGTTGCTCTAACATTTCCTTGTCATCCTGTTCATCATTTGAACAACACCCTCCCGCACCTTTTTTTTTTTTTTATCACCTTAAAAATGTGGTATCCTAGATGAGGTGTTGTCTATACAATGAACAGTGGCATGGGACTATCACTGCCTAGGCCCGCATAGGACACTTATGACAATGTAGCCTAAAACTGAATGAACTTTTTTAGTTTTGTGACAATTTTCATAGATATTGAATTTATTACTGATTAAAATACCTATGCCTTCCTTCTATAGAATATATTTATATAGTCATAGGTATTTGGTTTTGTTTTTAACCGAAGGAATGATTCTTACAGATTTTGGGATTGTCATCTGATTAGATTCAACAAAATACTTGATAAGCCAGGAATACAAATATATTTTTAGCTTCATTTCATTATATGTTACAACATTACATCATTCATAATATTTATCTAGGTATACCCTCTACAATTTCGTTTAAGTGTCCAGATGCAATGAGAACTAATTAGTATAAAGACATAAAAGTACTAGGGTAGAGAAGCTATTTTACATGAACATGATTGGGAGAACAGCCTCAAATTATAAAATAAAATAGTTATTGAGAATTTATTATTTTATTATATTGAGATAAACTAAGAGTGGAATAAAAACGAATTAAAAGAAACCCTGTGAATCCCTAGTCTTAAGGGACTTATATGTTTAATATAGATTATAGGAAAATGTTTACATAAAGTAAGAAAGTATTTTTTAACATACATAGGGCAACTTCAAAAGGGCAAAATATATAATTGAATGGTGAAGGATGAGAACTAAGGAGATAGTCTGAATGTGGATATGAGTAGCTTCATAAAGCATTGTTGAAGAGTTTATGTTTGCATATCTTGGAAGAATTGCTCAAGGACAAGACTTCCAAAAATGTGGTATGGTGAAATGCTGACCTTTCTGGTGCTAGGAATAGACAAGGAGAATATGATTAATCATATTTCTGATGGTTATGGAGGGAATCCATGAATTTTATGACAGCTCTGCCACTTGACCGCTAGATTCTTTCTACCTTTGAAATCCTATGACTCAGAAAGTAAAAAATAAAAACAAAAAAAAAAATCATTACTTTCTATATCTACAACTGTGGTTGGAGATGCCTTAAGAAATCAGAAATATAAAGTCTTACTTCACAGGAATTTACCTAAAATGAAAGAACAGTGCAATATTATGTTAAAAAATGACTTGCTATACCACATGGAACTGACCAGTGAGAAGTCAGGTTTCTGATTTGTGTCAGATTAGCTTTCTTTGAAAGGTAGAAATTGAGTTGTGCTTTGAATCCAGAGAATAGGAGTGAGATTGATGTTCCAGGGAGGACTTTCAGTGGTCAGTGAGCCATGGAAACATAAAGCAATAGGAGAATGAAGGAGATTGAGAAGGTCATCTTCACTGGCATCTCACTTGAGTTCAGGACCTTATTCACTCTGTCTAAGATGCTTGGATATCTCAGAAGTTGTGAGGGTCCTGGGTTATTTCTGGATTAGTGGCTTTTAACCAGTGCTGGGTCAACAAGTACTAGTCCTGATTTCATGCTGATTGTTAAGTGGTCTTCATACATTTAGTCTTTCATTGATATCAATCTTTGGGGTCCTTACTCTTTTATCATCCTACACACCATGTCAGCTCAATCTTTTAAAAATATTGCTCTGTTCAAAAATCCATGATGATGGTTAGTGGTCCATCTCTGTTCCATCTAGCCTGAGAGTAAACTTTATCCATGATAGCATTGCTAATAAGATTGCACTAAAGATTTGACATGTACTAGGAACTGAGCCAAATATCTTCATTACATTATCTCATTTAATCTTCATAAAAATCCTTTGAAATTGGCAACTTAACTTTAAAGATTTATTTATTTATTTGAGAGAGAGAGAGCAGGCAGTGGGGGAGGGACAGAGGGAGAGAATCTTCAAGCCAACTCCCTGCTGAGCCCCAGGGAGCCCAATGTGGGGCTTGATCTCACAACCCATGAGATCACAACCTGAGAGGAAACCAAGAATTGGCTGTTCAACAGCCTGAACCACCCTGGCGCCCCTGGAAACTTAACTTTCATGCACGCAGTTTAACATTTCATTGTATGATGCTGTATCAGTTTACTCATTCAATTACCCATTCAAAAAATAGTTATAAATGTATATGATGTGTTGGACACTAGTATAGGCTGATAGATCTCAACTGGGGATAATTTTGCCTCCTAGGAGACATTTGGCAATGTCTGGAGTAATTTTTGTCCCACATGAGGGGAATGGCTACTAGCATTTGTGGTGTAGAGTCAGTGATGTTACTAAGCCTGCCATGCATCAAGTGTGGCCCCACAACAAAGGATCATCTGGCATCATGTGTTAGTAGTGCTGAGGATGAGAAGCTCTGATGTAAGATTAAGAGATACAATGCCTATCAAGTCAGCCCTATCACTGCCATTGTAGAGCTATGCCATTAGTTTGGGAGGCAGATATAAAATCAATACCACTAAATTAAATACATAGGTATTAAATGTGATAAATCACTGGAAGATAATATATGGGGCACTAAAAAAGAATAAAACTGGAGAGGTTAGTTTAGATTCCATTGGAGAAAAGTGTAAGGGAAACACCTTTGCGAAAACAATATTTAAACCAATATCTAATGGAAAAATAAGAATTCACAGGGCTAAACATGTGCAGAAGATATGAAGAGGGAAGGAGTATTACACATTTGAAGAGTAGGAGAAAAGCCAGTGGGAATGGACCAGAGTGAACTGGGTGAGTGATGAGGTTGGTCTCTTATTGTCTTATGTATATAAGTCTTTTCTCTCTAATAAGATTGCAGACTCCCATGAGAAGAACATGACAAATACAGTATTTATTTTCTATCCCATGGAGCACTTTGAACAATATTGGGACATAATAGGTACACAATAACTTCTTGCTAACTTGACTTATGCATTTTTCCTAGGAATCCAATTTCTAGATTGTATTATGCTTGTTTCCACTTTGGGGGAATGGTAGTGTCTTTGACAATCTTTCCGATTAATTCGGGGATTGCTTCCAATCGCAGACCCAGCCTGAGCTCTGCCATTTGTCAGGCAGTCACCGTGTCTCCAGGCCGCCTGGGGCTGTGCTGAGCTTTTTATATAACCACTATTAGTAAATCACTTGTTGTCAGCTGGCGTTCTTTTGGAATTAAAATAAAAACCATAGATTTTGTTGTTCTTCCTGAGGAATTCTTGCTAAGTATCATTTTCCTCTCTATTGAGTATTTATAAATTGTTTAAGTAGTAGGACAAATAGTGACTTTGCTATATGAAGAATTTAGATGATTTATAAGACACTGAATTATCACAATCCATTTAATACCAAGAGTAAGCTACCATAAATTCTCATAAAACAGTTTAAAATATAGTAAAGAAAAGAAAAACCTTTTGGAATGTGAGATTTTCTTTGGAAAACACTTCAATTATTATTAACATAAGAGTGAATTTTTAAGAAGCCCTTTTAGACACAGGGAAATGTCCCATAGATAATACTTTTGATTAATTTTGAATACTACATGAATTTTTATTATATTTTATAAAATAAAGAGAGTATCAATTTAGATCAGGGAAATTACAAAATTCTTCATTCTTGTAAGAAATGATGAATACATACTTTTTTATCATTGTAAATAAAAATTAAGAGAATCATTTTGAGCTGATTTATAATTTTGATTAAGCCTCTTATAGAGAAAAGATAGAGGACTGATCTTTACAATTTCACAAAAGAAATAACCTGTTTCTACTGTAATAGATAAGCAAAACACCCTCTATCAGCAGCCAAATATCCTATGTATAATTGTTCTCCAGCAACTTAAGAATCCTGAATTTAACATTTTGTTAGATTACATCCTACAATGTTTCTTAGTGTATTTAGCGTGTAGTCAGTGCTCTATGTGCTCCATAAATGTTTATCAGATGACAGGATTAATAAACACCATTAAAGACCTAATTGTGTCATACACCCTGCGAATAAATTGACAAATTGTGGGTGTTGTATATAGTGTGTATATGTATGTGTGTGTGTGTGTGTGTGTGTGTGTGTGTAAGTATATGCGTGTGTGTATATAGTCACATTTTTCTTATCATTTTAGTGGAACTTTGCTTTAGGCAATATTCAAGCTTAGAGAAATTCAAAAATATCTCTCTAATTAGCACTTTGCTCTTTCTTCATTCTCTTGATTCAAGAATTGCTTGCTTTCTGCAGTTAGCCTGATATTCTTACAAAGCTGCAAAAATGGTGCAATCAAACTTATCCAAAGGTCAGTTCAAGCTCATGTTCCTTTGGCCTCTTGCCACCCAGGGGATAAGGTTCCTAATAGAGGACTGTGTAATCACTTCAGAGAATACTGGTATTTGAAGGAATGAAAAAGAACAAAATATATAAAAAATTCATGGTCCTTTATTGGCATGCATACTGTTTCGTGATTTTCATCAGACAGTAAATGAGAAGAACCTGAAGTCTTGTTTGTGTTAACAGAGCTCTTTTAGATGCTGGACAGCCCCTGTAAATAAATGCTCAGCATGTCATGAAAAATTCTACCACTGCATACAAGAATAGGCTTTGTCACATTGGGACCTATATTTAGGCAGTGATTTTCATGACTGGCCACTATTAATAAAAAAAAAATACAGTAATAACAAAATGCATGGAAGAGAAAATGCATCATGAGATGACATTACCATATAGGGTCCAGAGGCAGGTGTGAGATTTATAGTTCATTAAGCATGCTGATTACATTCAGCATTAAATTAATATAGAGAGATAAGAAGAAGACTATCAGTTTTTGCAAGTATATTTTGGAAAGCACTTGCTACCAAATCTTTAAGCTAAGTGCTGCAGGTGAAGTTGAAGAATTTCCCATCTATAACAAAATTTAATGAACATATTGAATTGCAGTGCAGAGTTAGTGGCATACCTTAAATATGCAGCTTTTTCTAAATGATAATCATCTTTAAGTCATATATATGTGAATGAGAGGCAGTGTGTGATTTATGATAATTAGAGTGGCTTAGCATGTGAGAGCTGAAAGTGACCTTAGAAATCATCTCAAACTGTCTGCTTCATTTTGTAAAGGATGAAACTGACACCAGTGGAGTCAAATGATTTCTCAAATTTTCATGATATATTTCTGAAAGTTTCTTTCCACTATTTTTCCCCTTCTACCAACCCCTTTAGCTTATCATCACAGAGGAAAATTTCAAATATCATACTTTTACTTGTAGAATTCCAAGTTAAATTTGGTTCATTGCTCCTTACTAATTATTTCGTAATTTCCAGGTTAAAATCATTGCAAAAATGTAACAACAGATTTATGCAAATACCTGTTTTATTTCATGTAGCTAGCTTGTTTTTAAAGTAGAGAAAAATGTACTAAAGGGCTTAACATGCATCTTGCCATGTGTAAGAGACAGGCATTTTTATTTAGCTGTTGATCTGTTGCTTTTAGCCATGAAGCAAAGAATGCGCTTTGGTTTGCCTTTCTCGCAGCTTCATTCCTCATGTGTCTCAAAGTGACACAAATAGACAGGCTGACAACAGATTTATTACCTAAAGCTCAGCTGAAAAATTAAATAATACAGCTAAAAGTCATAGTGTGCCTGAGCACCTGCTTGCCATTACAGGAGTAAGTGAGCACTAAAGCACCCAGAATAATAAAGTGGCAAAATATTTGGTATAAAGAGATTGGAAATAAATCACTAATATGATCAGACTCGACTGGTTGACCAAAACAGGAAAATAGTTCTTTAAAAATCTGCTCATCTTTAAATTTTTGCCTTTCTAAATAGAAGGAGGGAAATCTAGTCCTCTTCAGTAAGCTATTAGTTTATCGCCCCACATTTTTACATTGGGATAGAATTCTTTCATAGAAATTGTTCATACTTCCTCAAATTATCTGTTGAGCATTATAGGAAGCTGGTTTCAGCAGAGTGATCTGTGAAAGTGGTCATCAAACTGAAGTTAGAGCCAGACTAATGTTTGATTTATATATTTTCAGGCAACATTCCATATATTGAATACATAATTTAAGGTAGTGGAAAGTAACTTATACAGTAAAAATTGCAACAACACTCAATTTTTCTTATTTCCCATTTAATGTCTTATAATAATTTCTGAAATAAGATTGACTCCAAAGCTTCCTTTTTAAGCAAGAGCCAGATTATCATTCTATACTTAATACAAAAGGCTCCTGAATTCTACTTTATTAAAGGTATTTTTGTGTATCTTTTTTATATTATTTCAAGAGTACCATTTAATGACCCTTGTGCTCTTTATTTTTTAATTTCCACCATCATGGTAGAATTATAAGAAATAAGAGTATCTTCAAGTCTAGGAGATTTTGGTGGGTGTGAGTAACATGCCCCCAGGTAAAACTAATCTCATGTCTTATTGAATATGTGCCAAACACTTTCTTTTCTTTATGATTAAGTAAAGAAGTTATTTCGAAAGAGCTGGGGGGTTTATTGTCCCAGTCTCCTTGGGCAGTGTGGATAAAATAATATGAACAGAATAAAAATATTCTTCCTGTGAGTGCCGCTTCGATAATAAGTATATATGATCACAGAAGTGTATTTTAAAAGAAACAACATCCTAAATCATTTAAATTTTGTATTGTTTTTTCAGGGGAAAATAAAAAGGTTGAGGAATGGCAGGGGGGCAAAGTATTTTTGACAGTTCACTATTCCATCTAAAAGCCTCAAAGTTCTCTAATGTGTTTATTCAGAATTATTCTAACATGATATTGTTCTGTATGGTTGTCTGATTTGCTTATATGATGCTCTTCCTGTCGTGGGTTGTAAGCAGAATGAATGCAATAGAGCTGTGTGTCTTTTTTGATGAATAGAACCTTTAGTGGAAATCTAATAACTTCAAACATAAAATATTGATCTTGCTCTACTTATTCTCATGAATTCTTTTAATATTATAACACCTTATAGTTTCATAATTACATGAAAAGCAAAATATAACATTAAAGTTTGCTCTCCAAATTATGATTGATTTATCCTTTGTGATGCTCAAGGTCAAATTCCTTTTACTGAATAATTATAGTAATATTTAACATGACAAAATACTCAGATTGCCTAGGATAATAATGAACCAACCTGGTGCCAGTGGGGAAACTCTCTCTGTGTACTTTCAACAGTGTCCTTGATTCCCTCAGGTACATAGGAAATAGGGGAATGTTAGTAGAATCCGGATATCCTTATTTATTGTCTTTTATTTTTCTCTTATAAGATGTTACTCTTAGAGAATAAATCCTTTAAATAAGCACTCACTAGAGCTATTCGATATGTGATATCAGTAGGTCTTGGTCTACATGCCTCTATATGTGTTTGTGTGTCTGTGTGCTGTAGCGGAGAGCTACCCTCCTCAGCAACCCCTAGAAATAATTTCTCCCTAATATAACTGGAGCATTATGATACAGTGGGTTCACTCATTGGCAGGCCAGCCCTAACATTTGCAAGGTGGGAAGCAAGAGAACAAATGGAAGCCCACATACCATAGGACTTAATATTTAAAGGTTGAAAATCATGCTAATAAACTAAGTTAAAACATGTTCATATCTCCTACCTTGACAAATGCATCTTCCTAATCGACTGGAAGAATTTGTTTGAATGTAGGATTCTTGGATTCCTTGGAATTTCCTTACATAACATGGTGATGCAGCTAGAGCAGACCCCTGGTCCTTATCTCCTCACCTTTCCTCCCAGATGTGTGTTAAGGGGAGTCTTTGCTTACAAGTGTGCATCTCCCGGATCATATGTAAACTCTGCATCTATACTTCTGAAGACAAATGCCTATTCGGCATTTGGGCAAATAGGCAGTTGGCAGTGGGCAAACCCGAGAGACCCAGTTGTGTTCTGAAATGTTTCGAACAGCTAGTTCTACGGTCTTGTGTACTTGGAACCTAGTCTGGAGTCTTGGTCTTCAAAATGTTCCCCAACAAGCAGCATCAGTAAAATCTGGGATCTTGTTAGAAATACAGAAACTCCAGCTGCACCTCAGAATTAATCAGAATCTGCATTTTATAGGATCTCCGTGATTCCAGTGTGCATTAGTGTTTTGAGACCTGTTGGTCTAAAAGATTGCAGTGTTCGTCACAGACGACAGCTGGGCACATCCCCTTACCTCTCAGATTTTTCTCCCTGTGAGAACACTAACTTCCAAATCTAGGCTGTTAAGACACAAAAAGATATGTCTTATTCACCAGTGTAGCCACTGGCTGGGGTTTGTTTGTTTGGATAAAATCACAGACTGAAGACGTATATTCTAATAGAATAACTTAAATACACTGTGCAATTCAAAAATCCAAGCTCTTACTGATAGGAAATAATGATTGTAATAGGAAGCCTCAATTTACACAATCAAATGATTTTGTTTGGTTGTAGAGTTTTAAATATAAATATCTTGTTATTTGTTTTCTGCTTAAAGGCATAAGCTAAAGTTCTGTTCTATACATGTAAATACATACATTTTGCCACATGAAGTATACAAGCAGCTGTTGATGATGGTCTGAATTCCAGCTGCATAAATTCACAGAGTACAACACAGTTTCTTATGTTTAGCATCTAATATATTTCTAACATTGAGTACTACAGTTAAAGTTTTGTCATTAGTGCTCTTATTGTGGCTTTAGTTTTACCTCAGGTCTTCCTTCACTTTCTGCTGACATTAGTCATGTATATATTGAAAAAAAAATCAATATGATGTCCACATTTGTCATCTCACTTGCCTTGGGTGTACTTTTAAAATGACAGCATTGGCTGGTATCCTTAAATGTTAATGAATTTTTAAATTAAATATTTAGAAATATATTTTCAAAATATATCTTTAAGATTTATGCAATGACTGACACTTGTTTTTTGGCTGACACTATTTCTGATGATGAATATTGATTTTTATACCAAGAAGAATGAATACTAGAGGACTAGCAATATTTGGCCTTAAAATTGTTTATTGACTATAGTAATTAGTTATGTAAAGTATTTAGTATCTATAAATCACTTCTGTCCATCTTATATAATCAAGTATGATACCAACGTGTTAGTTTAGAAAATTTCAATTTGCTGTCAAATATCCATAAATGTAATAATTATTTCAAACAACCCTTAGCTGAATTAAATAGTATTACATGTCATAAAAATTTTTAAATGATGATTATATTTACGAGGTCAACAAAATGTTAACCTCATTAATTAGGATTACTTACCTATAGACTAGAATATTCAAAATGATTTATAGTTAGAAAACTCAATGCGGTTATAATAAGTCAAATATAATTAATCCATCCAATGCTTATTTTAATGTTATTATTCATTATTATTAATAATCTTCTTTAACTTTGTATGTTCGGAGACAGAGAAAAAGAAATGAAAGTTCATGGAATTAAAAAATGGTCAAACAGAATTAATTAAAAATGTGTAAAGGGAGAGATAGGTTCATTTTAGTAGCCTGACTACTTGGATTGTGTTTTAAATTTTATATAAAATGTTAAAAACTTGAGGAGTTCCTGACTGGCTCAGTCAGTAGAGCATGTGACTCTTGATCTCTGGGTTGTAAGTTGGAGCCATAGTTACAGTGTAGAGATTACTTAAAAATAAAAAAAACTTCTAAAAAATGTGTAAAGGGAAAAATATGCTAGAACGGATTGCTGCTTCATCTAAGAATAGGAAAATTACTAGAAATAGTATAATTGATATAATTCAAGAAGAGATAAAGGATATCTAGAATTTTTATGTTCTTAGAAGGAAATAAACATACAATTTTGTGACTGATTAACAAGCAATATTTGATGTGCTTTATTTTCTTCTCCTTATTGGAAGAGGAAGATATTTCAAAGCAAGAGATCAGTGTGTCAATGTGAGAATATGAGATTGAAATGTGTGGATGAGTTAGATATGTATAGCTCTATGATTTCACCTTCGACTGTCTCGTTGGTCAGCTTGATTTTACAAAAAGCTAATAGTTATGAAACACAGGAACTCATTCAAAACTCAATAATAAAACAAACAACACATTAAAATATGTAAAAGATTTGGACAGGCACCTCACTAAAGAAGATGGCAAAGAGGCAAGTGAATGGAGGTTTCACATCATTTCTCATTAGGGAAATTCAAATTAAAACCACAATGAAATACCATGAAATACCTATGATAGTATATTAAATGAAAGAGGCTGAGCACGCCAAGTGTTGGTGAAGATGTTGGGAAACTGGACTTCTCCTAAACTACTGCTGGGAATGAAAAATGCTGTAATCACTTTGGTGAACCAAAGTGGAAGGTTTTAAAAATTAAACACACTTCTTTCATATGACCCAGGCTTTCCATTCCTAGGCAAATACCCAAGAGAAACAAAAACACATGTTTATGACAAGACTTGAATGTAAATATTCATAGCACTTTACTTTTAATAGCCCCAAACTGGAAACAACATAAATATCCATCAATAGGTGAATGGATAAACAAATTGTGATATACCCATACATTGAAATACTACTCAATAATGCAAAGGAGGAAATTGTCAATACGTGCAACAACATGGATGAACCTCAAAGTTACAAAGCTGAGTGAAAGAAATAATCCTAACAAAAAAAGTGCACATATTATATGATTTTATTAATAAAATTCTAGAAAAATGCAAACTCAATTATAATGACACATCACATGTGCCTGGGGATGGAGGTAGGGGTAGAGAAAAACATGAGGAGGATGGTATCAAACTGTACACTTTATGTGCTGTTTATTGTATGTGATTTTTAAAAAGATTTTATTTATTAGAGAAAGAGAGAACACAAGTTGAGGGAGGGACAGAGGGACAAGCAGACTCCCCACTGAGCGGGGAGCTTGACAGTGGTGGTGGGGAGGTCGACAGGGGTCTCTATCCCAGGACCCTTGAATCATGATCTGAACCAAAGTCAGATGCTAGCCAACCCAGACACCCCTGTTTTATGTAACTTTTATACCTCAAGTTATCTTGGAAGATGTTGCAAAGATAAAATAATGAAAAGTCTGGCACCAATGCAAGAACAATGAAAGAGATAATAGAGCTTAACTTTCTATATTGTATGTAATATATGTGTATGAGGGCACATGGGTGGCAGAGTCTGTTAAGCTTTCGACTTGGTTTCGGTGCAGGTCATAATCTCAGGGTCCTGGGATTGAGGCTTGCATGGGCTTCCCCACAACAGGCTCCACGCTCAGTGTGGCATCGGCTTGAGATTCTCTCTCCCTCTGCCCCTTCCATTCATGCTGTCTCTCTCTCTTTCTAAAATAAATAAAGATTTAAAAAATATACAGTGAAGGCATCATAGAGAACAGATGAGATGGTGTAGATCAGGACATTAGACTGGAGCAGAGGCTATTAAGAGTTATTGAGGAACTGGGGTTCCTGGGTGGCTGAAGTCAGTTAAGCATCCGACACTTGATTTTGGCTCAGGCCATGATCTCAGGGTTGGGAGATAAAGCCCCATGTTGGGCTGCATGCTTAGCACAGAGTCTGCTTGAGATTCTCTCTCTCTCTCTCCCTCTGTGCACCTCCCTCCCAGCTTACTCTCTCTCTCTCTCAAACAAACTAATAAATAAATAAAATCCTTAAAAAAAAGAGTTATTGAGGAATAGATTAAATAGGTACAGAAGGACAGGTTGAGGCTAGTTTGGAAAACAGTACAGATTTTCCATTGCAAATGAAATTGCTATTTGTGACATGTTTAGAACTGTTTTTAGGAATTTCTAAGGTGTGTGTTTTAAATTTGATAAAAAAAAAATAAAGATACTGGAAGTAAGCAGATCATTTATGAAGCAATTGTAAAGGTATAGGAAGAGCTAATAAAATCCAACTGTGCTTAAAAGTAGGGGCTATGGAGAAAAAGGGAAGCCAAGACTTGACTTTGAGATTCTATGCTGACAGTCACTGAAGAATGATGAAGAATGCAATATGCAGTTGACTAAGGATGAGTTGCTTCATGATATTCTACTATGAGAAGAAATAAAGAAAGGAGATAGGTAGTGCTTTCTCAGGATCAGGATGATAAATTAGTGACGCATAGAATCAACAGAATGATTCTACCTCTAGAGCAAAGCTTAGTGATTTACCTACCTGGGGGATGCAGGTCAAATGAGAAAGCCAGTGAAGCTCATGTGTGTAAAGGAGTTTCTGTGGCTAAAGCATGAAACATACATTTTAGAGACCAAAGAATTACATGAGATGTAGTTTATGGGGTTCTGGTAGGTTGTTGAAGCTAACTGAAGCGCTGATGAGTATTACAGTAAAAGCACAAGTATTCAAACTGATTAATACAATTAAAAGATAATGAAAACAGGAAAAAAAAAACACAGAGGAATGAGAGATATTGATAGAGTGGAAATCAATGTCATGATAATCCTGGCTGATAAGAGAAGCAAAATTGAGTGTAACAGTCAACATGTTGCTTTCTAGCAGCTAAGATAAAAAGAGAAACAATGTGTTGCATGGTTCATGTTGTCTGTTTGGAGTTCACTTGGTTGATAGGATAGGCAAACTTTATTGGGACACTAGAAAGGATTCCTGTTGGCTCATTTTCACTAAAAACTAGACTGTTCATTTATGCAGAGGAATGACTATCCAATAAGGCAGGTAGAAAAAGGTAAGCAGGTACAGACTGTTGGGAGTGACAAGAAGATGGTGGCTTTGGGAGAAGAAAAGACAAGCCTTCTTCAGACTCCATATAGCCAGGAACCAGGACCATGTCTTGGCCAGTTAGGTGCAGGTTGAATTTTAGCCTGACTTGCTATTATGCTGTGCACATAATGAGAAGGGGGCATCTGCAAGCCAAGGAGAGGACACTCAGGAGAAACCAGTCCTAACAGCACCTTGATTTAGGACCTCTAGGCTCCAGAACTATGAGAAAATAAATTTTTGTTGTTTAAACCATCCAGTTTGTGGCATTTTGTTATGGCAATCCTAGTAGCCTAATATAGTGTGTATATTTTTCAAGATTTAATATAAAATGCCAAGAGGCACTAACATACTATTTTTAAAAGTTTAGGTAAGTTTAGGTAATTTTATTTGCTGACTTAATTGAATATTTATTAAACACTACTGTGCTCCAGGCACTTGGTAGGCCCTAAGAGTAGAAAAAACAAGTGGCATGGCTTCTGTCCTTGCTGGGGCAGTGGAGTGTGTCATCTTTTCCTCAGTTATTTCAATTGTACATATCCTGAGTTACATAGAATGAAAACTAATTTACCCTAAAGTGAAAATTGTCTGCCCCTGTCCTTGACCATCTCTCTTAGGATATAAGCCTCTGAAGTCTAGTGCTTTTGTTTTTTGATTATTGCTATATTCCCAGAGTTTAGTACCTGATCATAGTACCCCTACCTCTCCTCAAAAAAATGCCAAAATAATGACAAATATCTACTGTTTCATTTTAATGATTATTTAAGTTCATAAAATATGGAAAAATATATTTAGTAAGAGGGTTATATTCTTATTACATTTATTAGCAAGTCTATAATATTTGCATTAACATGTCACTTCAGCTGATAGAGAAATTTTAGAAGAATAACATGTATATGTTATTTGTCTTGCCATTTTGGAGTTAAGACTGTAACAAAGGTGTAATAGATAGGACGCTAAAGAGTTTTCTTAGTCTCAATTCTGGGTTCTATCTGTATCACTTTCTCTATCTCTTTTTATTCCTATGTCTGTTATAGAAAATTCTATACTTTCATATTGTAAATAATAATAATAATAATAAACACTTGTTTTGTAATTCATTTCCCTTTTGTTGTGATTTCTTTGTTTTGAAGTCTATAGCATGTATTTTTGGGAAAAAAAAGTATACTAAAAATTAAGTTAACCAAAACAATATTGTTTTCCCTTCACAATATAGAAACATTTTGCATTCTTATATAAATTCTTCTTGACACAATTTATTTCAGGCTTCCATTATACCTTGCCTAAACTATTATAAAGCCCTCCTAACTGGTCTAATTTTCTTTATACTATATACTGAAGGCAAAGTTACTATCTTAGAATATAAATTCAACTGTGTTAATATTTTATTCAAGAAAAAAGAGTCATAATAAATAAGTTTCTAGCACCGGCAAAATACAGTTCAATGAACTGACATATGCTTATTTATAGTCCTTCATTTTCCCTTTTGGCTCTGATCTTCATCACAATGCCCCCATATACTTTAGAGCTCAAAGTGGAAGGGTATAACACTCTATGATCAAATATTTCTCTCTATTTATTTGTGCTGTTACTAAGTTTGAAGTGTGTTTCTGCCTCATTTCTGCTTATTGAGATACTACTTATCTTTGAACTCTCATAACACTTTCCTTCAAATAGGATTCTCCCACCACTACAGTGGAAATAAACTGCCACTCACATTTGATCCAATCCATGCTGGTTTATAACTCTCTTATAACCATCCCATACCATATTGCATTATAAGTTGTGTTCTCTTTTGTGAACTTAATTTTTTCAAAGATCCTCGTTGTTTCTGTGGAATAGTTATAGGAAATGGATTATATATGTTTGATAAATTGATCAAGTTATAAAACAATTTTATTTTCAAAAAGTGATATTGCACATATAGGTGTGTTTTGTTTTAGGTATGTTTTATAACAACATAATAGAAACATACAATTTTCCCTCTGTTTAGTATTGAAGTTCCTGGTAATTGATATTTATACATGAAATACTTTTGGTAGTGGGTCAATGCGTTCTTTTGTCTCTTGACATTGATTAGAAGTCAAATATATTCACTCTTGCAGTTGTCTTTAGGTTTATTATAAGTGTGCTACCTACCTGAAGTATTATTAACAAGGATTATACTATCTTGTGCATGTCTGTGTGAAACTATAGTGAGTGTCATATATGTACCAGGTGATAACCAGGGAGGCCTACAAAATCTAGATGATGTGTTCAAAAATGTCTCAGCTCATTTTAAACATTAAAGAGATATATTTGGGGCTATAGGGTCTTATCTCCATGAAATAGTTTCATAAACAGAGCAATATTATTAAGGTCTTTGTGACTATAATACAAGCTAGAGATTCAAACTACTAACTAAACTTGAGAGAGCTCTATTTATTGCCACAAGCTCTACTTTATTGTCTAAGTTTCTGATTGCAGGTATGAGGCAGCTCCATTTAGCTACTCTGCCCATAATAGGAACAATAATGCAGCTAGATTATATCTGTCATAGATGAAAGCAATATATTTTGCTCCTTGTAATTCATTCATAGTTTTCTAGATCCATAATCCTCTCGGGACTGTCATGAATCCACATAATGTTCCCAAATGCTAGATACTGCATTTGTATATGTGATTTAACTGACAGACATATAAAATCACATGCAGCTAGATAACCTCACAATGACTGTGCAGCTGTGAATCCTGCAAAATGCCAGTTATCCCAGCTGAGGTAGACATACAATATAATAAAAATAACCCAATTACAATATTCCCCTAATTTAATTGCATGTATGCTTAAGATCTTTGTAACAATAAAACAAAGACCTGTTTTTGCAATGAATAAAGATAAAGAAAAAAATAATTATGCTTTTGTTATGTTTCTTTACTTCTTTAGTGGGGATTATAAACTGCATAATTCTTGGTGTAGTGCAGGAATTACCTGTTTATATGGCAGTAGGAAGATACCAACATGGCCTTTTCCTTTCCATAACGGTGTGAAAGGCAGGGAGAATAGGATATGGTATCAGTTGGAAGCATATCGATAGATGCAAATTATTGGTTATTTTCTATTTCTTGGCTGCTGGTATATTCCTCTTGTTCACTATATAATAGTTTATAACAGATGTGTGTGTACATAATTTTGTATAGCTAAAATATTATCTTTAAAACTTAGAGGAAAAAACAGGCAGACAGTTATTTTTTTGTATCCTCCATTCTGCAGCAGTCACTGAAGTTAGCATGCTTAGAAACTGGGGAGGCATTGGAGGGCTGCATCTACCCCAAAATTTGTGTTTTTGTATTGCTTTTTTTGCTGATTCGATAACAACTTAAAGTAAGATCAACTGTAGACTTATTTGACTCATTATTCTCACCGATCATACCTTGTGATTCCCCTAACCTAGTTATCTACTACAAAACGTTGTGGTTTAAAGCAACAGCCATTTTATTACAGCTTATGATTTTGAGGATCAAGAATTTGGACAGGTCACTAATGGGGAATTCTGCTTTTTATGGCATCAATGGAAGTCAATCACTGATACTCAGCTCGTAGTGGAGCTGATCTGTATGGATCCCAGAAAGTCTCACTTTCAACTGACATGTCTGGCACCAGAACTCTGTCATGTATGTACCCTAGGGTAGTCAAACTCATGTGAATTCTTAGGCTTCCAAGAGCAAGTCTTCTGGAGACCAAGATGGAAGATGCATGACCTTCCTAGTCTCTGAAGTCACATGGCATCTCCTTTACTGTACTTCTTTAGGCAAAGAGGTCACATGTTTGCCCAGATTCAAAGAATTAGGGCATAGATCCACTTCTCAATGGAAAGAGTGCCAAAGAATTTGCAGCCATGTTTTTAAGCTACCATACACATACATATCCAGCATTCTATCCTGTGCCATCATTTTATGAATCCCAAATATTCATCTGTTTTCCAGTCATATTTCCTAAAGGTCTCTGCATGTCTAGTCCTAAACTGGTGAATTCTACCAGGACCCATAATGAAGCTTTGGATAGAGGTGCTCTCTATTGTCATTTATTCATTCTTTTTTCTTTATATATTATTGTCACCACACACAACCCTCTTTCATCTGTATGAATTAGTTTGTTGTACAAGACCAGGTACATATCTTTCAATCTCTTATTTGTTGTAGCTGCTGCTGGGGAAAAAAAAAAAATCCTGGTCTATGTTTATTTTTCTTTGGATAGCATGGTGTTGTGCCACCTGCCACTTTAACAAATGTGCTTTTATACTTGAAATTCCTCTCCAGCCTCACAGCCACTGCTTACTTTATATTTTCATTATTTTTCTCCCATCTCCATAGACCCCTCCATACCAAAGCTGCTAGCAACACTGGGTTACAGTCAAGAATGCAGCTAATTTACCCTGCACCATTCCTTTTTTTCCTTTCTGCCTTTCTTTCCCCATCTTTGTACTGCTGGCTCCTTCTATTAGGCATTGTTCACTTGTTCAGCCTCTTGATCATAGTCACTTTCTTCATTTTTATTTGGTTCACAAGTAAGGAGTTAAAAATTACTAATTATGTATCAAACACATATCCCCATATTTTCATGACCTGTCTAAAACAAGTATCAATTCATGGTCAGTCGGGTTTCATCTTTTCAACATCTAGATTGTTGTTTGTTTGTTTTGGAAGCAAACTGTGATATTCTAATTCCATCATTTCCTCTTTATCCGTGAGCTTAAATACTTCTATGAAGAGAAATTTAATTTCACCACTGAATTGTATCCCTGAGGTACTGTTCATATAAGAAAGATAGGATAAATGCTTCATTCCTTTTTTGTGTGTTTTTGGCAGTCTTAAAAATAACTAGTTGGTTTCCTGGCATCTTCCAAAGATGAACAAAGAAGTTTGTTCGTTTATGTTTTTGCTTGTTTTGAGGATCAGTGTGTATTCATAAATTTAAGCGTATTTGATGTGTCTTAATCCACTGGAGTAATTATTCAAATAGTCCCATATTTGACCAGTGAGTGCCTTTTTAATTCTTTTGACATAAAATCAGCAGACTTTTATGGCTTTCTAGCTTTCTGGACTGTACGTTTTTTTTGCCCCCTAAAAGCTATTTATTCAATAAATCCTATTTTCTCTTAATGGAAATGTATTTAGAAACCTCAATTATAGTACTAGGGATGCTCATTGCTCCAGATTTGCATTGTTCCTGGGTCTTTTCAGTGGCAATACACACATACACATATAAATGCACACACACACATAAACACCCACACACATCTATTTTTAAGACAAAAAACATTATATTGATACTTCTGACTCAAATTTTGGACTAGAGGGATTTTACTTCCTGGTACTAATCTTACTTCTCCTTCTCTGTTGCCAAAAAATGGATGCAATTTTTATTTAAGTCAACAAAAAGGCAGAGGGGAGGAGATAAGAAACTTTTGTCAGGGAGCCCTTTCCTCAAATCCCAAAGAGTTAAATGCCATTCAGATGATTTACAAGATTAGCATTAAGAAAAATAAAAATTCAGGACTCCAACCTATTCTAGCCTTTTCTCCACAATGCTTCTTGATGATTAATAGTCTTTTAATGAGGTCAGTGTTCCAATGCCTAAATGTAAAAGAGTAATGTGTACACAATATAACAAAGTGTCTAAAATTGATTCACACTAGGAGAATAATCAGTTTATTAAAGCAAGGGCAAATGACTATCAAAGAATTTCCTGTTTTCATTTTAGCTTTGTTTTGTTTTGTTTGTTCGTTTTAAAGTTTTTCCTGTTTTCAAATGGGATGAAGGTCCATATCTGCAGGTGAGGCAGACTCCTACTTAAGGGGCAGTATGGAAGAGAATGGAGAGTTTGAGCATTCTGAACTCATAATCCTTGAGCCTCAGTTCCTGAGGTGTTTTACTGCTCAATTACACATAAAACTGAGTTACAGGAGGCCTAGACAGTGACGAGAAAGAGCTGATTGAAATAAAAGATAAGGATTTATATAGTTGAAAAGAAGCACTGAGTAATAAGACATAAGCTTTGCAGGACTCAAAGGGTTTTCAAAATCTGTCCCTATTCCCATGCATCAGAATGTGGACAACCTAAATTCCCCATCTCTCACCCTAATGCAGTCTTATACTATACAGTACCGCAAGAACATTATCATTCAACATTCAGTGCAGTGTTTCCTGCACACCTTCTATGTCCGCTTTTAAAGAACTGTTCTACTTGCCAGTCCTGTCCAGAATAATTCATGTAGGATCTTTAATTAGTCTTTTTTTTTAAATAATGACTCATCTTGTTTTTAATAAAGCTTAAATTCTAGAATATCCACTATTCAAAACTGAATCTTAGATTGGTCAGTACTACATGGGAGTCAATAGCCACCTTGTGTATGGTGGGTGTTTTCTTCTCTGACATTTTTTTTTTATTTATGTTTTAAAAATTTTTTGAGAGAGAGAAAGAGTGTATACACCCGTGAGCCTGTAGGGGTGGGGGAGCAGAGGGAGAGGGAGAGAGAGAATCTTAAGCAGGCTCCATGCCCAGTACAGAACCCCTGGATGGGCTGAATCTCACAAGCCTGAGATCATGACCTGAGCTAAATCAAGTTGGATGCTTAATCAACTGAGGCACCAGGTGCCCCTCTTCCCTTATATATTAAATATGTATTCTGATATACGTTGTTTAGTCCTGGCTTTTTTTTTTTTTTTAATACATATGGTTTATCTTTTTAGGACTCTCTAAGTTGCAAGACACTGAGGCTTACTCATGTTGCTCTTCTAAAGTTGGTTTATGGAATGGAAATCTAGGAAGCATGGCCCTGAAAGGAGGGACATAAGGAACATACAAGGAACCTTATCATCTATGTCTTTCCCCTTTCTAGTCCATTTTCCATTCTCTTTCTAGTTTGACTTCAACTATGTACCATGTAAGATGTTTCGGTTTTGGCTCTCTGGTCACAATCTCTTAGTTATCCAAGCACACATTTCTGAGAATCTGGCTGATCTCTCTCTCTTTTTTTTTTGAAGCAGGGCACTCACATTATATATCAGGTATGGTGAAGGAGAAAATGATTGATGTATATATTGATATATATCAATAACAAATATGAGTAGGGCAGGGATTTCATTTGGGGAGCAGTGTCATACTCTTCTCCACATAAGAAGTGGGGTGGGGGTGGGAGTCAAGAACTTTAAGTATTGAATACGAGATCTATTTGTATGGCTGTTATGTGATATATTTACACTAGTCTTTGTTTCCTTTTCTACTCTAATAACAAAGTTAAAGTTTACATTACTGGTCTCTTACCTACTTTATACTTGGGGAATTTTTTTTTTCCTGCAAAACAAAATAACTTAGTATTAGATAAATTGGAAAGGTGCCTGAACTACTTCATATCAACTTGTTTAGAATACTTAGGTATGCTATATTTTTTTTATTGTTCTCTAAGCAGATACAAAGGACAGGGAACATATAAAACAACAACACCATTGTACCGTCAAAAATTGGCAGAGATCTTATTTTCATCTTTTGTTTCCTTAGAGTTAAGTGCAGTGCTTGATACATAGCAGGTATTCTATCTGTATTTATTCAGGAAACTTCCTGAGTGCCTACAAACACTGAGTTCTGTATGAGGAAATGGGTTCCTGATATGGAGCAGAGAAGACAAAGCTGCCAATAAAGGGACACCAAGGACATACATCATTTCCATATGAGGTCATAAAGACTACAATAAAAATAACATAGTGTCTGTGGCCTTACTATGTGCCAGACTCTGTTCTGTGTGCTTTATATATGTATATAGATTCATTTATATTTGTATTATAATTCTATGAATCAGGTATTGTTGTTATCATCCCATATTAGAGATGAAGAATTTGAGGCACAGAGACATGGCATATCTTCCTCAAGTTCACATCAGTAAGTGATGAGGGCTGGTATTCCAAACCTGGTGTTCAATGCTTCTAGTAAGTAAATGTGCTATGTGAACATGACAAGAGATACTGCATAGGCAATTTTAATTAAAAAAAAAAAAAAATGATCAGGGCGCCTGGGTGGCACAGTCAGTTGAAGCATCTGACTCTTGGTTTCAGCTGAGGTCTGATCTCAGGGTCTTGAGATCAAGACCCACATTGGACTCCAACTCAGCATGGAGTCTGCTTGAGTTTCTCTTTCTTTCTCCCTCTGCCCCTCCCCTCTGCTCACACATGAGTGTGCTTCCACCCTCTCTCTTTTTCTCCCTCTCAAATAAATAAATCTTTAAAAATAAATACAAACATAATAAATAAGTAAAATTGACCATCTTGCAAAAACTTTATTCTTGCATTTTCATTCTTTCAATGAATCCTCAATTTGTCTATATATACAAGGAATCAGCTCCTGATTATTGGCTCTTTGGGCCCTTCATTATATGTCCTCTTAAACTCCACATGTTGAGATATTTAACTAGATCTTCTTCTACAAAAACTCCTGCCATTTATGATCTTGGTTCATTAGATATTTAACAATATGAGAAGTCTTAACATTATGAGAAGAATCTAACTCCTCAAACTTCACATTTGAAAAGCCTCAGAAAAAAGAATCTAATTGGAATCTAATTTAACCCTGAAAAATTTATTCTATCATTACATGTGGGTTTTCCCCCTCAGATTTTATTGTTATTTATAGTGAATCCCTTCTCATATAATTTGCTTATTGTGTCATAAGAACCTGGAAGTGTCCATGAAATATGTATACTTAGTATAACCTCAGATTTATGTCTTTAAAAGTGTTTCTTAGAACTATATTCACACAAATAAGGTCCTTTTATAGATTCTTTGTCATTTTATTTTCCTTAGTAAATCTAATAATATGATTAGAGTTGCTCAGATAATCTTCCATCTCAAGGTTTTATTCATTTCTGATTCATTGTGTCTATTATTAAACCCAGCTGTTGATGTTTTTGAACAAACTGATTTCTGAATTAACTCTACATTGTATTCTATAATAACCCCACTTCAGTATTATCATGGGTTGCTCCCAATTTACTTTTAGATAATTAAAGCCTCTCTTTATTTCTATCCAAGTTGCCTGTTTTATTTCCCAGAACACAAGGATGTGATTTCATTCATGTTGCTCTAGGGGTCTAAAGTTGATAATCATTTTTCTACATCTGCCCTCATCAGTGTCTGCTTGCAATATACGTTGCTATATCCCCATCCCTTGGCTTTCTCTCATTAGCATTCACATTCCCACTGATATAGTGTGTTTTTCTGCCACAAGCCATTCCTTGTTGTTTTCCTATACAGGCGGTACCTTTGCATCAAAATTGTCCTAATTTCCCTAGCATATTAGATATTTTTTCCTGTATTGACTTGTCTACGATGATTATTTACATATGGTTGCATTGACTTCAGAATTGATGACATCTATTATTGAATATGAAAAATATATATGTTTCTCAATATCTGAATAAGCAATTCACAAGTTGGTATAGGGAGAGAAGAAAATCTAGGCCATCACAAAAAACCTTGCCTATCTCTCCTTTATTGTCATGATGAAAAGTTGAAACTTATTCAAATTTATATATTGTTTGTTAAATCAGAGCAAAGTAAAAGTGGTTTAGATAATTGTCATATCTGATACATTCTAGTGGTTACTCATTTATAGACTGTCACAGTTGTAATTATGTATATATATTTGAATGTATACTTATACAAGGGCAGGTATATTTTATATTTGATATAATTTACAGGTTTATTTTATAAGCTGTGTATTAATATTTAATTGCTATATGATTCCTTACCAAATATTTACCCCTAATTAGACAAGATAATAATTTAAAGATTTTGTGGAATTGCTAGTTCTCTGTAGCTGTGATTTAGAACTGATGTGTTCAGTGAATTATCTTAGATTATACACATTTCTTTCTATAGAGTACCATTTTTCTTTTCCCCGGGAAGACTATGTCATTATACAGTTTTATTATAAAATAAGCATTGAAAAGTATAGTTGAGGTAGTTAGGACATTTCCATGAAGGTAAAAGTCATTATCCTTATTATATGTCTGTATTACTTTGTTATTTAATATCTTTCTTACCTAATTGCTTTTTCTTAACCTGAGGAATAACATCTAAGCTGTAAAGTTCATACACCCAGAAAACAGGAAGCCAGAATTTGAGAGTATACAGATGAATTTAACATTATATAGTCATATAATAACACCTCATTTTTATCTCTTGGAGATACCTAAACGTCTATACTTTCCCACAGTTTTTACCAAGCATAAATACAACTTCCTTTAGCTTAGCACTTTTAAAACAATTTATCAGTATGATTTGCCTTTTAAAGAATAAGATTTCCTTCATTCTTGTTTTATTTTTTCTAAACTGCATGCACCTAAAAAGAATTAGAGTTAAAATATCAGTAATCCAGATTTTCCTCTTAGTTGCCAATACTCCCCATCCATGTGAGATATAAGAATCACCATAATCAGGGAAGAGGTGTATTTTGGAAAGCTTTTATATTTTATAAAAAGAAGACTTGGGAAATACTTTCCTAGAATTTAGGCCTCTTATTACTTTTTGGTAGAGTAGGGAGATGAGATAATAGTTATTTTCTGCTTTTAGAATTTCAGCTATTTGATTTGAAGATGTGAACAGAAGTTGGGTGCTGATATCTGATGTCTAGAAATTTTTCTGTATCGTACCTGGGGAGTCATACATTTTCTACACTATAAACATCTCAAATCTCTTTAGTACATAGAAAGATGTGAATACAAAAATAAATAAAGTTAACTTTTACAGCCATGATGATGACAATTCAGTGTAAAAGTACAATCTTTAATGTTTTTCTTAATGTTATTGAGGACACAAATTACAGTGAACTTAGTGTTTTCAGAAGAAGATTGAATAGATAGACCTGCCCAACAAATACACAGGTTGCATGTGAAGGAATTAAAAAATAAAACTGAATGTGTGGGACAGTTTAAATTATGAGAATTCTTGTGAATTGTTCTACCACAGCTCTTTCTAGCCTTTGGATTCTAGCCCTTTGCCTCATGCAATTATCAATTTTCATCTGAAAATCTCTGAATATGTATAACCCAATGATATTTTCTTTTAGTCAATGAGAACTAGAAAATTAGTTATAACATCTGTTCATAATCTTCAATAAAAAATTAGGTCTCAACATCATTGAGTTCTTTCAAGGAGAATTATAACATTTCCAAACATGTTGCATTTTTCAACTTAATTTTGGCTTTTTAGTTTATAATTTCCACCAGTGATTCCAGTTCTCCCTAACTAAGACCAAGAATTAAGTCGATGAGTTACAGCCGCTTGTTCTGAACTAAATGGCAATCAATATTTTCACCTGTTCCTAAACATAATTTTTAGTTTAAATTTGAAACAAAAAAGTTATTTTTGAGGATTTCTTTTTGGCATTCAAGCAGGTTAAAATGTTATCTATCCTCTTCTGTAAATGTCAGTGAAAAATGTCAACTTTGAACCAGTGACACTATATTACACTCTTTGTGTGTTTTGCTACTTTACATACAAGGTTTTTCTTATAGTTTATTTCTCCCTGAGAGGCGGCACTTTGTTAATATGGCTGTGTACAATTTTCTGACAAGTGCTGAACCTACGCTAACAAAAAATGGTTCTTATTTATGATGTGTCAAATTACTGTTCTGAGAGTAGACCTTTTAGGTTGCATTCAGCCTTTAATTTGACTGAATTTAAATGGCATAAAATGCCTTTTAGTTGGGCCTTGGCTGGCATATTATATATCTCATTTCAATGAGAAACATTCACATGCAAATACGGTTTGTTTGGAGTGAGGACAAATGCGACTATCATGACTGATGAAGGCTTTTGATCACAGTTCTACAAACTGAAACCTTGAAAAAGAAGAGGCTATTTGGACTGGCATCTGCAATCCCATGAATTATTTAGTTCACATTATTCATATATCTCTTTGAAGAGGAGGTTTTATGAGGTTTTAAGGAGGAGTAGTCATAGTTGTGTTGCCTGCTCCAATGTATGCTGTAAGTGCCTGCCTGCAAAGGAACACTTCCTTTAAGTGTTCTATAGCTTGTAAAGTGTGTTACCTGAGTAGTCTAGCAAGTTAATCTCTAAGAAATGGAATCTGATGCCCATCTCTTCCTTACTCCATCCACCCCTGAGTCTGTTGGAAGGAAAATTGGAGTAAGCATAAAAGCGGTTCACATAGATTATGAATAGAAGTGGGTAGATTACATCAACAGAACACATATTATCTAACCCAGCTCCATAGCAGAGCAAACTAAAAGCTCTCCTTCCTTCAACACCGTGATTCCTCTCTCCTCCCTACCTGGAAGGACCTCTTTCCTCTCTTGTTCCAGATTTCCAACCAACTTTGTTTAGCTGGTTAATTAATTTTTCTAAAACTTAATCCCACTGCTAATAATGTAGCCTAGTTTTACACTTAACGTTTCTTTTGAATTACTTGTATACATATTTGTTTCCTTTTCTAAAAGATAAGATCCCTGCAGGGATCTTATATTAATCACACTCTTTGCTCCAAAGCAACATCATCCCTGGAATGCATTAAGGATGTTCAATAAATGACTGTTAGATTATCTTGACTCGAATACCCTCAAAAGGTATCCCCTAAGTGGAACAGTGGATATATCTTATATTGTTTCCAGTTTTTATCAAGGACTATAACTTCAAAATTATTTCCCAATTTGAAATATCATGGGAAGTTTAATACTGGTTGCACTTTAGGAAAAACATCCTATTAGGGGTCTTCTAGTGGCTTTCAGCTGGCACAAGGGAGTGACTCATGTTCAGAACAAGTTTCAGAGTATGAATCACAACACGTAATTATAATTTGCTCATTTGAATTTTTAAGTAATGCTTTAAAGTTTTAAAATTAATGGGCAGTTGCAATTTATTCTGCTGAATAGCTCTCTTTCCCTCTATTTAGAGTGCACAGTATTTGATAATCAACTCTGGGAAGGAGGTTAGACCAGATAACCTTTAATGGTACCTTCTAACTCAGATTCTCTGATTCTCTGAAATCATCCCAGGTGGGATTTTAGGCTTAACAGTAGATTCAAATGCAAACAACCTGAATATATTTACTTACAGTTTGACTGTTTAATGAGAACTGATTTTATTTTTTTCCTCTTAAATATCTTTTCATATAAAATGTTGGGACTTCTCAACATGTTTATTAATATGTATGTATAAAAGAGTTTGCGATATTATGAAAAATAGAATTCTGATACAAACATTTTCTTTCTTGGTGAGTTGAATTATTGTTCCATAGATAAGAGGAACCAGTACCTAGGTAGTGAAAAGTCAGAATGTAGGACAGGAAAGCCCCGTGCTAGGAGTTGGAAGATTTGGAAGCTTCTCGATTCCTTTCTTGAGTAGCTGGGTGTTGCTGAGAAAATCTGTTCTGTCCCTCAAGCCTTAATTTCCACATATACAATTTGGAATTAACAGTATCTGATCTCAGAGTTTCTTTGTGAAACCTGTACAATGATAGAGAACCTTAAAAAAGCATTTATTTTTTTTAACTCTGAGATTCATTAATATCAACCCTTCAAAATTTAGAATAAAACATTGTCAAGGATACTTTCTTATTTTAAGAATTCATGTTCAATTTGATTTAGTGAAGTTATTGTTTTTGTAGGTTTCTTATCTTTTCAAATTTACACCCTAAACCATGTTGGTATATGTTTGAATATATCTTTCATTCAATGTGATTACCTAAAAAGTCAGTGCTGAAATTGTTATTTTTTTCATTGTGAATGTGGCTATCACCACCTCAAAATAGAATGCACCAGTTTAAAAAACTAGTAATAATAATAACTTATGATCTCCTACAACAATTAGTTACTTTATTAAAATATGAGCCATTTCACATTATTGTTATTTTATAAATATATATTTAAAACTTGATAATTAGCAGTATTTGATATGTAAAATGAACATGTTTACCAGCTGAAATTATCTTACAAGTCAAAACTAGCAGCTAGGTTCCATGAAGCACAGGATGAAGTAATCTTCCCACCTGCTCTCAGTAGCAAGCAGACATTTTGGCAAAACGAGGATTCAGAGTATATTTTTGTATGCTTGCATTCATCAAAAAGTATTTTGTCCCTTTCTTGAAAGACAAAGCTTTTCTAAATGGCATTGTTTTGGCTATATCTTCAAACTGCCTGAACAAATGTAAAAATAAAATAATGATACTGGTTTTCTTAAGTGGGTCTTAAAATCTAGTTTGTTACTTTATAACATTTTGCTAGCCTATCTCCTAATATATTTGCACTATTCTACATATGAAAGGCAGTTCATGACATTCTAAGATATTTGTAACTAGATTGCTTCCACCTGTGAAATACAGAGTGGCTTGTTTAGTACATTGTAATTATGTATTTGGTAATTACAAGAGTTTTCATCTCTCTGCAACTATTTCTGGCATTTTTTCATCCTATTTTCATAGCGGACACTCTATGAAGTAATTTTGTCCCAAGATATTCTTTTGGGCAGAGTTAATGCAAAACTTCGAAAGGAAGTTTCCATAAAGCTGGCATGCAGAAGATGCTGCATGTACACCAAATAGATGTTCTGCAGCTGGACCAAGACCATTTTTCCATTCTATCTCCATATGGCTAGATTAATGTAATCTATTGACATTTTGCTAGTTGAGACAGACTATATTTGGAAGTTCCTTTCTTCCAAATACTGAAATAATGTGAGTGATATTACTCCATTCAGAGAATATCTGACTCAAATGAAGAATACGTGTAGTCCAGACCATATCAGTCTTTTTTCAATTATTATCCATGTTTATTAAGACTATATTTGATACAGAAATCTGGGTAATGTTGGTTTTTTAATTCATTTATATAATACTTAAAATAATTTTAATTAAAAATGCATTTTAAAAAATATCTAATGTTCCTCACGTGGGCCAGATTATGGTGCATTTAATTTACTTTGTGTGTGTGTGTCTTAAATTAGAATTGTGAGACCCTCATCATATCTCTAAGAGATGTCATCTAAATTGCTCTTGTTTTGTGGATTTCAAATTGAGATGTGGTCATAATATATTCTCAGTTGCTCATCATTTGTTATCATGCGTTAAACAAAGGTTAATTGTATCTCCCAAACCACAGTCTACACTCTAAAATTGAGTAACAGTACTATATCAATCAAGGAAGAATAGTAATATGTATAGACCCAGAGAGTTATATAGCAGGTAATGAAAATTTTCTGAGAAATAAATTGTACAAAAAAATCACTGACTATATCAATATAAAATAAAAGTGTTAAATAGAAGGCAAAGGCAGAGAAACATAGGAAAAGATGATCCCACTGAGGTTCTCCATAAGACCCACTGAAATCAAATAACAACAGTCCAGTATTTACCCACCTATCTACAGTTGATTTAGTAATGTGATTTATTCTCCTGTCACTTATTAAGGCTGTAAGAAAAAACAGCATCTATATGACAGAAAGACTTGATTATATTATGTAACAGTGAAAACTTCTGGAAAATTTGAAAATGACATTTCTAAATGATTCCATTCCCTACATTTGGTTTATGGAAGTGATGTACTATAAATAGGCACATAAGTACTCCTTAAATTAGCATGCCTTAAATACTGAATACATGTTAAGTGTGTGTATTCTGGGTCTGAGCTCATTTAATGTGGATGACTTGATTTTAGGGAATCATGACCCTACCTGAGTATAACTCAGGATGAGATCAGAGAAGCAGCAGTGGCTGTGCACAATATTCTGGATGTCACCTTTCACCTACCTGGAACTCCTTATTGGAGTGATCCAGTAGAGGATAAAACGAAGTATTTCTTGATCATATGCTTATGCATGGAGGAGCTTGCCTTTGCCAGCTACACTAAAATGATACCTCTGGATCCCCTGGGAATTGAGCAATTTACCTGAACGATGCTGGAACATATTAGATAGATTCCCTTAAATTATTCCTAACCATATTTTCCATTTGCACAGCTTTTCCAGAATTAACCCATTATCTATTAAGAGTTAGGGAAAAGTGAGTCTATGTTCACTTTATAACTATTTGCTGGAATGCTATAGGTGTATCAGCACATGGTTCTGAGTTTCACATCTCTCTCTATACCTCTTCTAAAAAAATGTCTTATGAAAATATTTGATTATTTTTGTCAAATATCTTTTCTGTTTCTGCCCCTTGACCGATCTCTTGTCACTGCTCTCCTTAAGCTTAAGCTATAAACTGTTGAACTCAGTGTAAGGCCCAGGTGGTACTGATTCTCTTCCTTTACCTCAGTGAATACCAGTCTACCATTACAATGATTGCAGAACTGTTGTAAATCAATAAATGTGTTGACTAGATGATACTTGGTTTCTCTAATTGAAAACCATTCTTAACATTAGTCGAGAGTCCAGCAGTTCTCCTTCCTAGGTAAAAATAAAAGTAATAATTGCCAGTGGTATAACATTAACTGAATAAACTGTTATATGTGCATATGATTACACAAAATTATTACATAATATTGTATTCTGTGTATGTACACATGCACACATATGCATACAGATACACAGCAGAGAATGGTTTTGTCATGTAACTTTCTCATATCATCTTCTGCCTTAGAATGTGAATGTAAATGTCATACTATTAGTGGTCATGTATGACAACTGGCGAACTTTGGTGGCTCAGAAAGGATTCAAACAAGCATGATTTTACCATTACTGTTTATGAACATAAAAGAATAATTTACTTTGCATATGTTTAAATTAGTAAAATAGAACATATTTAAGTTAAATCATTGAGTAAAAAATTCTAATTAAAGTAGTAATTTAATAGAAAAAAACTGAAGATACAATTATGGCATCTAGAAAATAGGAAATGTGATCAATCTTACTGATACTGGGAATTGGTTTTCTGAGTGTTTCTTTATGAAACACTTCTTAAATCTAATAGTGTTCATGTAATTAACAATCTCAAGTATGTATATTAAGTTTATCCATTAAAGTTAGCCACTGATGCGCTGGGGAATAATATGAGACTAATCTCCAAGAGTATATTTTTTCCAGTTATAGATTTAGGTTATTATGAAATAGCTTCCTGGTTTAGTAACATAGACATAAAATATAACTTCAAAGGATAGCTATGTACTTCATTTATTGAGAACCTTTTATTCTGGTAGTGCCTCAAAGCTTTCATAATAATATATGACTGATACATCCAAGGGTTTGCATTTATTTTATAGTCTCTTCAAGAGGCATGAGTTTGAGTCCAATTATTTACAAGACCTTGAAAACTTATCCCTATTCCTATCACAGTGAAAGTCATAAGCCTGCAGGCAAGTATGGAATATAGCATAAGAAAAAGAGATTTGTAAATTGGTAGTGAGTCATGAAGTTTAAAGAGATTCTTGAGAGCAAAAGAAATAAATATAGAATAAGGGAGTGTAAATATTTTATATGTGAACTATCAGTGCTAAAAGATGGAAACAGAGAGAAAAAATTCTTAATACAAAATAAGTTATTTTGATACATATAATTAATTTAGTATTTATAGACTGAGGAAACATGGAAAAGAAATAATTACATAGATTACTTAATTCTCAAAATATGTATGGATAAAGTAGTTAGAAACTCAAAATAAACATCTATTTCATCTCTCTAGGAATAAAATGGTTATTTCATAGAGGAAATTAATATGTCCTACATTTTGAAGACTAAATTTCATAAACCAAAATTATATCAATTGTGCCTGTTAGCCTTACACATACCATAAATAATTTACTAACATGATAAATTGACCACATTTAGTATAAAAAATATATAGGCAATACTGTACTGTTTTATATACACTATTATATTTAATCATATTATAAGAAAAGTGGTATTGAGAAATGGTAATATTTAAAACAGAAATAAGCCCAGATATTTAACTGAATATTTTAAAGATTTTAAAGATTTTTTTATTATAATAAGGAACATGCATCCTAAGATTTACTTTGAAAAGAGTCCTAGGCGCTAGACCATTTTTATAAATATTTAACTTTATAAAAAGATAATGACTTAGAAAAATAGTAAATACTGAGAATAATTCCTTAATATCATAAAATATCCAGTGCTTAGATCAGGATCCAAAGTAGTGTGCACATGGCAATTGCTTTGGTATGTCCCTTAGGTTCCCTCTTTTTCTTTTTTCGCCCTGAAATGCATTTGCTAAAGGAGCCAAATGCCAGTATTGCTTTGTGTGGTTTCCCATATTCAAGATTTGACTAATTGCATCAACTTGATGTATTTTTTTTTTTTTTGTCTCCTAAAAGGACACTGGAAGTTCAATGTAGAGGCACGATCCCATCCAAATTTGATAATTTTGGCAAAAATAAAACAAACAAAATCACACACACACACACACACACACACACACATACACAAAACAACGAGGAACAACCTTCTTAAATAATATTGTCCCCTTCCATGGGAAAGGTATATAATGTCTGATAGTCTCCCTTTTAATGATGATAGCATGAATGGTGGTCACTGCCTACATGTGAGAACTTGTTAGGGACTACAGAATGGTGGTTTTCAAATTCTATCATTTCCTCTTTATTCATTGGTGCATTTGTGTGAAGAGAAATTTCCACCCATCAGATATTTGCTTATTTTGGAGTATAACTTCTTCAGCGAACGTTTCTTTCTCATGAATCATTTTTTACACTTGTTTCCTACTGTAAAATCTGTGTGGTTGAGAAATAAAAAACTTGTGAAAGAAATTAGATTCGGTCACACGTTTTCAAGTCTTCAAATTCTAATGAGCCTTAGAGGAAAATTCTAACGTTTAGACCATGTTAGTTGATAGCTAAGAAAGATGTAATTTTATTTTATTTATTTTTTTATTATTTTTTTTTAATATTTTATTTATTTATTCGACAGAGATAGAGACAGCCAGCGAGAGAGGGAACACAGCAGGGGAGTGGGAGAGGAAGAAGCAGGCTCATAGCAGAAGAGCCTGATGTGGGGCTCGATCCCGTAACGCTGGGATCACGCCCTGAGCCGAAGGCAGACGCTTAACCGCTGTGCCACCCAGGCGCCCCAGAAAGATGTAATTTTAAATAAACCTCAAGTGATTGGTGAAAGAATGTGTTTAATTTTGTGTTGGATGGTTGGAGAAAAAATGAGAAAGGGGGGAAATGTAGGTGGTTATCTAGACCTGAAAATGCCTAATTATTTTGATTTCCATATCTTGAAAGACTGTAAGAATGTGTTAAGTATCTAATAAAGTAAATGTACTAGTACTTCCCCTTTTCAAATCGTTGTGATATCTTTCTTTGTAAAAAGGAATCAAACTCACATGGCATTGATTAGAACTACATTGTTATATTCTATCTAATAATTGCATTTTGATGTAGCAGATTTTAACATATATGTATTCATCCAGCCTGGTGTTTTGGTTGTAAATTTGTGAATAGCTTTGTGACCTAGGAAAAGTAATTTATCCTCTCTGGATCTCAGTTTTGCAATATTTTGGATCTCTTAGTTTTCATTGTATTTCTTCTTGGAAGTAGTAGCAGTGTGTTCTCTTTTATTTTTACAATTTGCACATACATATGAGTAGCTTTTTCATATTTAAAAAATTATATTGTACAGTATCTAGCGATGGCAATTAATTTTGTTTATTTTGTTTTGTTTCATTGACGATAAATTTGGGGCAAGGGAAACATCTAATATATCTGAATATGGAGTCATAGATGACAGTAATCTCTGTCTCCTTAGAAAGTCTAAACACTTTTTAAGTTCATGGCTTCCATATTAAGAAACAATGATCCTTTATCTATAAATTTGCTTATGAAAAGAAGAATACCAAACATGAGACTAAAATATCAAAATATTTCAAAGAAATTCTACATAATTTTGAAATGAAAAGATCCATACTGCTTTAGCATTAGCTCTCTGTGAATAAATACCAGTAATATCTGTGCTATCTATTTACTAAATGCTTTGTTGCTAAATAATTTTTCAGCAAGCATTTCTAAAGGTAACCGTAAATTCAGTATGTTCAACACTATTTATACATCGCAGATACTAATAAAATATATCCCCCTTTTGTTATGACAGTAAATCTTAAAATAAGAAGTAGGACTTAAAATGTGACTAGGTTATATTAATTTTGAGGTAGGTAAAATGTATCTAATCTCCCCTGAGTATGCCCTCATGCTCTATTTATAGTTCTTGTACATCATTTTAAGAAACACTGTCTTAGATTCACAAAATACTTCACGAAATTATTAGTGATATCTTTCAGATAGAAAATCAAGTAATTCAATGCAACTAAATGGTTAACATAACTAACTAATTGTATTTTTATTTTTTCGTCATTTATATTGGAGTTTTTAGAGATAAACCTTTATTAATATAATGCCTAATATTCACTAACTATTCAGCAATCAATATAAATTGCTATGATAATTCTATTATTATTCACACTTTTCTTCAAAAGTTATATGCCCAAGTTTTCACATTAATATAATAGCAGTTACAAGTTTACTATTTAATCATCTCTGAAAATAATAGTATGAACAACTATAATATTATAGTTACAAATTGCTTTTTTTAGTATAAACATGAAGAAATGTTGATGTCATATCTAAAACATTTCTGTGGTTAAGTACCTTTATTTCCTTTCTTTTCGTTTTAACTATGAACGTTAAAATTTCATTTTTATGATAATTTTCAGTTACTTTTGGGTGTTGTGCAATGTGAACTCTACAATTGACTTATAATTGGGCTATGCTGACAATGGAAAATCTTACAAGTATTGAACATGACATTTATGACAGTATTGCTGTCATCTTGGCTTCTTTTATTGAATATGCAGAGAATTATAATTGGGCTAACAAGCCTGGTAGCCTGGCCTCTTTCCAATTATATTAACCAGCCTAGTCTAGTATTAGCTGCCTGAACACACAGAAACAGGCATAGAGCTTTTGTTTTCCTTTCTATTCTATGTTGGTTTCTACCCAATAATTTAAGAATTGGTTTCTACCTAATAATTTAAGAATACAACCATCTGCCTTCATGTAATGTTTGAGAACTTTCAATAACTCACCTCCATTCCCCTGAAATGTAAAGATTTGCCTTCTCTATTTTTATTTAATTCAATATGAATCTTTATGCAATATTGGTTGTATCTGTTACAAATTAAATACCAATTATTATCTCAAATATTTCTAAGGGGTTTGGTAATTTTTCTTCCAATTCATGCTAAAATTTTTAAGTGATAAATTTGAATTTGAAGCAAAATTTCTTTTCACATGAACAAATCAGTACACTGATGCATTGAAATATTTTCTTTGAATTGAGGCAAATAACATTTTGCATATTCTAACATATGTTTCAGCTTTGTGCAGTCTTAAAAGTAATACAAAAGAGAAAAATAATTCCTGGTGATTAGAATTTAAAAATCTACCAAACTTCTACCAAGAAACTAAAACCTGAATTTTAATTGAAAAACAAATAGTAAGAAAAGTTAAATGCAACAGTTTAAAAGAGCCAAGGAGTTTTCAGAGTATCATTTACTTAAAACACTGGATTCTATTGTTTTATCTTTTTTTTTCTTTTTTTCTGGTTTCTTCTTAATTTAGAGCATTCAGTATACTTGTGCATTTCCTTTCCAAATAATCCCAACTCTTCTGTCTGTAATATTTAAGGTCTGCATCTTTGTCAGGCTTTTTTCTTTTCTGAATAGAAATATGAAAACAGCTTATAGAGCTCTCCTACAGAAAAGAAACACCACTACAATACATAAGGGACATGACATAGGATGTGTATTGCAGTATTGTTAGCAGCAGGAAAAAAAAAAAAAAACACTTTACAAATGACCTGATTGTTTATCAATAGGGAAATAGTCTCACATTCATAGAGACTATGGGAAAATACACAATTGTTAAAATAGTGAGTTAGAATGTCATACATCAACCTGGAAAATGTGAAGGAAAGCAGACTGCAATGTAATGTGTATGATCCTGTTTGGGGAAACAACATACACGAGATATGCATGTTACTGGCTTTTATAAAAATTGCAAAATTTATTTTTCTAACAATAGCAAACTCTTTAGAGGTATCTATGCATTACGTCTATAAGCCTTCCTTTGAATAAAGAACTCTCCTGTATGACTCTTCTAATTTCCTCATTAAGTATACTTCTGCCCCAAATAATATTTGCCACTAGATATAAATAAATTGAAATTTCTACTTCTTAATGGGGATAATGCCATTTAAAGTAATGGAGTTTTCTAGTTTTATATCTGTGTGGTCAACTAAATACCAAAGTACCAAATACCAAGTACCAAAGAGCTGAAATCTAGTGAATCATGTGATTTTGATTTGGTTTTGTAGACCTGATATTTGCAGTTCAGTTGTCAACTAAACTGTGCCTTAAATCCCAACCTTAGATCACAGATTTTGAAATCAGACACAGCTAGGATCAAATCCGAAATTTGCTTCTTTCCAGCTGTGTCATAGTTAGCAAGTAATTTGACTTTTCTAAGTCTTAGTTTCCACGTCTGTGAAACAATGATGACAGAACATTTTTTTCTCCAAATTTGTATTTAAATTCTAGTTAATCAACACACCGTGCAATATTGGTTTCAGGTGTAGAATTCAGTCATTTATTACTTACATACTACACCCAGTGCTCATCATAACAAGTGCCCTCCTTAATACCAATTCCCCATCTATCCCATCCCCTTACCCACTGCTCTCCATCAACCCTCAGTTTGTTCTCTATCTCTAAGAGTCTCATATGGTTTATTTCCCTCTTTCTTTTTCCCCCCTCCCATCTGCTCATCTGTTATGTTTCTTAAATTCCACATATGAGTGAAGTCATATGGTATTTATCTTTCTCTGACCAACTTACTCCGCTTAGCATAATACTCTCTAGCTCTATCCACATCATTGAGAATGGCAAGATTTCATTCTTTTTGATGGCTGAGTAATGTTCCATTATATGTATATCTATATATGGATATAGATATATATGCCACTTCTTTATCCATTCATCAGTCGATGGACAATTGGGCTCTTTCCATAGTTTAGCTATTGTTGATAATGCCTCTATAAACATCAGGGTGCATGTATCCCTACAAATCTATATTTTTGTATACTTTGGGTAAATACCTAATAGTGCAATTGCTGGATTGTAGGACAGTTCTATTTTTAACTTTTTGAGGAAGCTCCATACTGTTTCCCAGAGTGCCTGCAGCAGTTTTCATTCCCATCAACAGTATGAGAGAGTTCCCCTTTCTCTGAATCCTCACCAATGCCTGTTGTTTCTTATGTTATTAAATTTAGCCATTCTGACAGGTGTGAGGTGGTGTCTCATTGTGGTTTTGATTTGTATTTCTCTGATGATGAATGATATTGAGCATCTTTTCATGTGTCTGTTAGCCATTTGGATGTCTTCTTTGGTAAAAATGTCCATTCATGTCTATTCATGTCTTCTGCCCATTTTTTTACTGGATTATTTGTTTTTTTGGGTGTTGAGTTTTATAAGTTCTTCAAATATTTTGGATACTAACCCTTTATCAGATATGTCACTTGCAAATATCTTCTCCCATTCCAAAGGTTTTCTTTTAGTTTTGTTGATTGTTTTCTTCACTCTGCAGAAGATTTTTATTCCAACAAAGTCCCAGTAGTTCAATTTGTCTTTTGTTTCCCTTGCTTCTGGCAACATGTCTAGTAAGAAGTCGCTACCACTGAGGTCAAAGAGGTTGTGCCCTCTAGGGTTTTGATGGTTTCCTAACTCACATTTAGGTCTTTCCTCCATTTTGAATTAATTTTTGTGTATGGTGTAAGAAAGTGGTTCTGTTTCATTCTTCTGCATGTTACTGTCCATTTGTTGAAGAGACTTTTTTTCCATTGGGTATTTCTTTCTTTTTTTTTTTTTTTTAAGATTTTATTTATTTATTCGACAGAGATAGAGACAGCCAGCGAGAGAGGGAACACAAGCAGGGGGAGTGGGAGAGGAAGAAGCAGGCTCATAGCGGAGGAGCCTGATGTGGGGCTCGATCCCATAATGCCGGGATCACGCCCTGAGCCGAAGGCAGACACTTAACCGCTGTGCCACCCAGGAGCCCCACCATTGGGTATTTCTTACTACTTTGTTGAAGATTATTAACCATAGAGTTGTGGGTCCATTTCTGGGTTTTCTGTTCCATTCTTTTGATCAATGTGTTTTTGTGCCAGTGCCATACTGTCTTGATGACTACAGCTTTGTAATGTTACTGGGAGTCTGGAATCATGATGCCCCAACTGCTTTTCTTTTTCAGGATTGTTTTGGCCCTTTGGGGTCTTTTGTGTTTCCATACAAATTTTAGGATCATTTATTCTACCGCCATGGAAAATGCTGGTGGTATTTTGATAGGGATTGTATTAAATGTGTAGATTACTTCGGGTAGTATAGACATTTGAACAATGTTCTTCTAATCCATGAGCACGGAATTTTTTTCCATTTCTATGTATTGTCTTCAATTTCTTTCATAAGTGTTCTGTAGTTTTCAGAGTACATAACTTCTTGTGAAATTGTCATTATTTTGTGGCAGATGTGTGGAAAATACTCAACCTCAGGCTCTGGCATTTAGTAAGCATTCAATAAATGCAAGGAATCTTATGGGTTAGATTTTAATTGTTAAATAATATAAAATACATTTTAAGTATATTGAGTATTTCTTTAATTGAATTAACTAAAGTTGAGTTAAGGAGGGAGAAAGAAAAGATATACAGTCCTTAAAAGTAATTTATGTAGTCCTTATGGTGTTTGGAACTTGCACTGTGTGTCTCCTATCTGTTCTACTCTTTCTTAATCAAAGACTTTAATCATATACTAACAAAATATAACCAATTGTCATTTTCTTAATTATAGATTCTGTTCATCTAAAGTGTGTTGATTATATAATCATAAATATTACATTTTTAGGCTTTAATAGTTATATCTCTTTTTCTTATTAAACCTTCTGTCTAATATCTAATATGTTTGTTCTCTTCTTCTTGTGCAATCTTTCCTTGGAACCAGCGGCTGCTTCAAAGAATAAAGTTAAAGGTGAGCTCCTATCCATTCTGCATGACTCACCGTGATTCATTTTTCTGCTCAATCTTCTAAGTCATCTTAATTGATGGAGCCAATTCTGTTGGTGATAATACTAGTTCAGTGTACCAACATTAGTGGTAAATTCCTACAAATATAAATATATATTATTTCAAATATTCAGTTTCTGATATATGTCTATGTTTGCATGATTGTTTGTGAGTTTGTTTTCTTGTTTTGCTTCTCACTTTATTCCAAGTGCAATACAGTGCTTTTATGCACCAACATTTTGCCTGTTGACATGAGTTCCCTTGATAAAATGGTGAATTAAAAAAAATACAGCAGAAAATAAAGTTGATAGAAAGTCTCAAAAGTGAGTAAGTCTTCATAGAATTATGTGAAAAGAAAAAATTATCCTTTAAAAATGAATATTACATACTGTACATTTCTATTTATGACTTTTCTTCCATTTCCTAGTTGCATTAAGTTTGTATTTGCTAGAATCCTGGAAATATAATTTCATGAGAGAAGATATGTTTGTCTAATGCCAGAATATCTCCCTGAAAGGAAAAAGACTTTGCCTCAATGTGTTGTTATGGATTTGAAAAAAATGCAAATATATGTATGCTACTTTGTCAGAGGCTTATAGTTTATATGTTTTGATTTTATACTCTCAAGAGCAATCTATGTATTTATTTTTTCTCCTTCTTATATAGCAAATATATTTACTTTTATCCTTCATTTATCTTTCAAATATCTTTCATCTGTAAAGCAAAACTACATTTACTCTATCATGTATCTAGTATTTTTAGTTTCCTCATCTACAGAATATAAATAACAATAAAAACCTTAAAAGGTTGTCATGAAGATTGAGCTAGGTGAAATATGTAAAACAATTGGCAGACTTCCTGCTGCTACTCATATTTTAAATAATGCTGATTTCCTTTGCTCTTCACAAACATACCTCTTTGTGGAGAATTTTCTGAATCTTCATTGTTTAGTATTGCCCTGCCTAATGTCTTCCTGCGTGTGCTCAGGAGGAACAACCAGGTAGTTTTTTCTCTTTCATCATTTCTCATATTCAGATCTGCCACAAGGCCACCCTTCTCAATTATTCATTTCCCTTCAGCCCTGGCTTCCTCCAGGTTCTAGTTTTTCCGCTAGGTTTAACACCATGACATAGATTCATCTTTGAAATAATTGCTCCCTGTTTATAAATCTAAGCATTTAGTTTGCAACTACTATTTTCCTGGCAATGTATTTATTTTATAGACCACTGAAAATATAAAAGACAAGGTGGTAAAATTATTGTTAGCCTTTGTTTTACCCTCCACATGTACCCTGGATGTTGTTCAAATAAATGTGCTAATAGGATTAGCCAGTCCTTGCCATAGTAATTTTCTGTCTGGTTGTGAACAAAAGAAACACATTCACAGAGCATTTATTACTTGATAATGAATACATGTTTATGAATTTATAAGCATAATGTATATAATAAAAACTTAAAAGTACAGCTTTAAGAATGAAAAATTAAGAACAATGTATAATAATGTGTGAATTGTAATATATAGAACTTGGCAATAAAGGGAGTTAGGGAAAGAGATACCTACTGAGGTTAAAATCCTCTTTCTCAGAGACTGCTTTACCTGAGGGATGTGGGGCTTGGACTGATTCTTGAAGGATGGGTAGGGTATACAGAGAAAAAAAGTTGTACATAGAAAAAAGAATTTGAAAACATATGTAAACATATGAAAACAGGAATGAGTACAGTCCATTTCTGGATTATGAGGACAACTTTTGAGTGAGAGCCTAAGTTTTTATGAGAGTGGAGGGAAGTAAATTTGATGATGCAACAGGAAATTGTGTGATCATAAGTCATTACTGCATTTGATTACATAAAACCTCTTATAATAATCACATCTATATTCACTTGATAATTCTTAAACAATGGATGATAATTCAGTGTACAATAAACAGGTTACAAAGTATGAAGTACAGGAACCAACTTTTAATTGGAAGATTACAGCCATAAATTATATTACAACTGTCTGTGAAATCATGTCAGGATTCAAGCTGGCTAGGATTTTGCAATGCAAACATATTCCCGTGTCCAGTTTAGCACTTGCCATAAAGTTTACTGTCCCTACTGTCCCACACTTACCCATTTTATTTGAGTCTCCTTTCTCCACCTTTATACAAAACTGCAGGGGTCTTAAGGGCACAGTTTACCCTATGCCTTTTTTTTTTTTTTTTTTGCATCCCTTCTAAATGACCCCCTTTAAAATGAACTGTGCCTCAAGTAGAAACTGAAATTTTATTTCTAATGATGGTTTGAGGCAAATGTATGTTATGTAGAGACAACAGAAAGGACTACTCAGTGCTTTTATTGTCCAATTTCTATGTCAAGAAAAATGGTCTTCAAACAGGAAAGGAAAAAAAAATGTGGGAAAGAGGAAAATAAAATGCAAGGTAATGTAAGAGCAGATGGTTGTATAAAAATAGTTCATTTCTCCTGATCCAAACAAAGCACATCCCAAGGAACCAAGGAAACTTTTGGAGAAGATCTCATCTCATTCAGTTATCCTTATAGAATCATCCAAATTCAGAGAGCCTCTGGAATATTGGAAAGAAGAATGGGTCTTGATTTTTTTTTTTTTTTTAGGGAGAAAGGATTACATTCCAGAAACCAAAGACTGGTAAATTTGACATCAAATTCCCAATAACATTTTAAAACAGACTCTTAAAACAGCAATTTATGAGTGTTAAGATAAAAAGAGAGTTCACTAGGAGTCAGCAATTATTAGTAATGGCATAGACAATTACTCTCATTTTCTCCCACTCCTTTTTAAAAATATGTATTGGTTATTATACCAGTATCTGAGGGCAATAGTATAAACATAATATATCTGAATATCACCAAATCATATAGCAACTAACCCTTTCCTTATCTGTGCAGAAACTGTCATTCTGAAGATCACTAATTCTTTTTTAGTGGTCAAATCCAATGGTAGTTTCCCAATCCTCATATTATTCATTTTTCCCCTCTGACTATATATTGTTTCTTTTGATTTTTCTATTTGCCTTGGTTTTACTGTCTCTGTATAGACTTCATTTTCTTCTTAACTCTACCTTTCTTTCCCTTCCTTTTCTATCTTACTCTGGAATACAGGTTTCCTTTAGGTTATATCTTTGACCCCTGAATAGATCACTTCTTGCAGTATTGGTCCAGCTCTCTATAGCCACTTAGAGGAATGAACTTCACCTCCTACAATATAAAGGAAGCAGCCATTTTCTAGATGGTTATGTACCCATAACCAACCTCCCTTACCACTGTTGACTATTAAGAAAAAGACAAATGATCCAAATTCTTCTCCTGAAAAAAAAAAAAAAAAAAAAAAAAAAAAAAAAAAACTAGGAAAGAAGAAGGAAAGAATAGTAAAACTGAAAGAGGCAAGAAAAAGGAAGAGAAATGAGAATCGGTTTTGTTATATTTTGTGACCATGAATTTTATAGGTAGACTGAATAAGAAGGTGAATTAAGTTTGAAAAAAGAGAAAGGAAATGTACGAGGAGTAAGAGTTAAGAGAGTGCACTCATGGTGTCCAATTCCCTTGTTTTAAGATAAGGTTCTATTTTATCTTTGCCCTTTGGGCTTAGGACACAACTCTCTTTTAGTTAAGCTTTCTAGATAGGTTTCTCTTGCTTGCATCAAAAGAGAACAGATTAATATAATCACCTTCTTCATCTTAAGTGTTCTTAGTTGATTTTAGTTCACACTTTTCTAGGCTTGATTTACTAGCCTTCTATCTAATATTTCTATCAGCCTACTGAATGTTTCTACCTGAATATCAAAACTAAAACTCTCTCTCTCTCTCTCTCTTTTTTTTTTTTTTTGCAAATCTGAACCTTTGGGGTTTGCTATCTCTTCTCATGGACAACTATTTGCCTAATTTCCTAAATGATTTGAAACATGTGTAATTCTTCTACCCTAATGGCCCCCATAACCGATCAATTATCAAATGGTCCAAAGTTATGGGAATAAAATTATTGTCCTAATTGCGTCCTAATTTTAGTATGGGGATAGTAGCTTTTGGATGGATCCCTCTTCTTCAAATCACTCATTCCCCAGAGCTTTCCTGGAGTAGTTTCTAACTTGTCTCCTGCTTCAATTCTCATTATACAATCTATCCTGTATTCATATATCACAGTGAATTCATATATCAGCAGTCTACAATCTAACTTGCATTCATATACCCTACACTCATATTTCAGTAAGATCATCAATGCTTTGCCACTTAGAGATAGTGAAAAAGGTACCTTGATGTTCCTAAAATTTCTTTGCATGAAATGATTTTATTTCACTCTGTTTTAAACTTATAGACTAAATGTGTCATGTGATTAATATTGTTCCAGAATATTACAAAATATCTAAATAGTTTTAATCCATTAAATATATTTTTAGTCTTCAGTCTGATTGTTAGGCTTTATTTTTTATTCAGAATTTGGCAGCTATAGTGGGGATAACATTTTATGCCATTTCTTGCTATTACCTTTAATCATATAATAATTATTCAGTGTTCAAATAAAAATTAACATCATTATTCTGACTTTGCATAAGAATTAAAAGATAATGAAGGGTACTCAACAATCTAAATTGAGATACATATGTGGTCTAGAGAAGAATTGGCATTTCAATTTACTGGATTTAAGTTCTAGTCATACATAATATTATTAAATAAATGATTTATTCATGTGTAAATATAAAGTCTGCTATTCAAACAAAATATAACATTTAGTATCCCAGGTTTCCCTTCATATTACACCTTTTGAGGGTGAATTGAAAGGCACAAAAGAAGTTGAAATTGAGACATTGCTTCAAACTATAGTTTTGTCTTAAGTGGAGCACCAATACTTCGGTTTGTACTATGTAATATACACTATATATTAAGAACTTCAATTTTGTAGTCAGGCAGAAATAACTGCAATCCTGGTTTTTCAACTTACCTGATCTGAGCACCTGGACAATTTGGTTAACTTCACTCAACATTCAGTTGTTGTGAAAATTATATGGGATAATGTATAAAAAGAGATTAACCTAGGATATGGCACATAATAACCTCTCAGTAAATTTTACATATCATTACTGTTATCATCATTACTATTATTATTTAAATGATGTCTGTAGAAAGAAAACAAATAAACATGTAGTCAAAGACAAATCCAAAAACTAAAATTTTTTATTATATCTGCAATATTTCATCATCATGATGGCATTCATATGTTTATATTCATTATAACATTAAAATAAACACATAAAATATAACATGAATGATTCTCTTGGGTATATGTATTTTTTTCATTCTTAAGTATTAAAATCCAAAGTGTATAAATGATATCATTAAAGATGTTCAACCCAATAGCAAAAGAAAAGGAAAAAAATTAAGAAAATTATGTTACAGCAAGGTTTATGTAATACTTAAAATGTAAAAATTACTTGCTTTTATTATCACTGCAGAAATTGAGGAATAAGATTATAAATAATTTCTTTTGAAAACATCATTCAACTCCCTTTGTTGAAGCTATGTTTAGATTTTAAGTTTAAAACTATAAGGAATTATTCACTCTTGCATAACAGCTACAAAATCTTCAGCAAAAGTAACTCATCAAGAAGTAATTATTGAAGCTTATGTTTATTTATCCCACACAAGACTGATCTAAGGAAATATGCTGGGAATGTTAGAAATACAGCAGTCCCCCGTTCTCCACAGTTTAGCATACCATGGTTTCAGTTACCAGCAGTCAACCTAGTCTGGAAGCAGATGATCTTCCTTCTAACTATTGTCAGGTCAGTAGTAGCCTAATGCTACATCACAGTGCCTGTTTTCATTCACTTCATTTCATCTCATCATGTAGGCATTTTATCATCTCACATCATCATCATTAAGAAGAGTGAGCACAGCACAATAAGATATGAGAGAGGGAGAGACAACATTCACATAATTATAATTACAGTATATTGCTATAAATTCTATTAATATTGTTTTATTATTATTCTTGTTAATCTCTGGGTCTAATTTATAAATTAAACTTTTTCATATGTATGTAGGTATGGGAAAAATCATAGTAAATATAGGATTCTGTATTATCTGTGGTTTCAGTAATCCACTGGGAGTCTTGGAATGTGTTTCTTGCAGATAATAGGGGATTACATGTAAGGGAATTTAAAAACATATTATGTCTCTATAACGTATTCACTAAGGGGTTCAGGTAAAAGGTCCTACTTTTTAGAAGGTTGATTTCTTAATTCACCTTCTACTTCATCTCACTTCTCCAGGAAGATTGACAAAGATACTGATATATATGATAATGCAATGATGTTTTTAAATATATAATTTATTGCTGCAGCCTTTTTCTAACTTTTAAAAAAGTGATAACAATTATAATTATATAGCTAATATTTGCAGTGTTTACTATGTGCCATTGCATATGTGTTTTCTAATTTGATCCTCACAAAACTCTTCAAGAGAGATACTATTATTATCTTGATTTTTTTTAAATGAGGAAGATGAAGCAAAGAGTTAAGAAATTTAAGTTCACAAAATCAGTTAAGAGGCAAACCAACAATTCCAAATCAGAGTTACTGACTCCTGAGTTCTAGCTTTTATTTTTATTTTTATTTTTTTAAAGATTTTATTTATTTATTTGACAGAGATAGAGACAGCCAGCGAGAGAGGGAACACAAGCAGGGGGAGTGGGAGAGGAAGAAGCAGGCTCATAGCGGAGGAGCCTGACGTGGGGCTCGATCCCGTAACGCCGGGATCACGCCCTGAGCCAGAGGCAGACGCTTAACCGCTGTGCCACCCAGGCGCCCCTAGTTCTAGCTTTTAATCTGTTAAAGGCTTTAAAGATTTCAGAGTAAATTAATCAACATTATGATTCACCTTAATATTATTTACTTATTTAAATATATTTATCTAAGTCTCATCCACCCAGGTAGGACTAGGGCTGGGAATGGAGGTAAAGTAGAATGATGATGAGTTGTTATTAGGAAGAAATAAATTGGACCTACCTAGTGGACCTACCTAGTGGCAAGGGAAATATTCTCTCATTAGATTTCTTGTTTTTCATTCTTTTTAGTTTTTTTTTCTTTGGGCCTCTCATTCATTCACCTTATGTTAACCTCACTCCTCACTTATTCTCTCTTGAGAAAGTGAGGAGATAATTAGTTTCTCAATAAGAGGAGTAGTGTTCTAGAAAAGCTTTAGGCATAACTAATGTGAAATACTGAAATCAGAAGAGGGTAACAGGGTTAAAGAGTGTGTTCATGAAAATTTTATTGAAAGATGATTCAGTGGGTCAAAATGTAGATAACTTTTCTTGTTTTTAAACTGCAGCTTCACTTAATGTAGTTTTTGGTTTTGATTTCTCACTGGATAGGGGTTTTGACATGTATTTGCTCTGTGGAGTATCCTAATACTTTCTGTTGGACAACTGTCCGTCTTCATGTTGCATAGTACAAACTAGCGTGGGTCAGGATGGAAAGATCCCTCTAGATGCTCCATTCACAAATCTAGAAGAGTATTATTTTTCACTTGATTTAATGAAGTTTCATTTTCCCCTGTCTCTCCTTTATAAATGAAAATAAAGGTTTGAGCTTTCCTGTAAACATGTGGGTAAACATAGCTCATTTGCCGGGCATAACTTTGTATAGCAATTAGAAATTAGTTTGTGTTGCCACTTTAAGTTTATGTCCTCATTTCCATCATAAATAAATCTTTGTAATGTTTTTTATTCTATCTAAACACATCTCATCCAAAGGACAGGATCTTCCGGGACTCAATTCATTCAGTTGGTTCATGTCATTCTATTATGTTAATAAAGTTGGTATTTGCTTATTCTACAGCTGATGTGTGGAGTTTGGAAAGTCTATAATTAAAATCCCAAGGTTTGTGGCTTCTTACGGTTTTCTAAGCAGAAAAAAAGTCTATTATAAGGAGAAATACAGTGATCAATGTTTAACAGTTGGGCATTTCAGGGTAGTTTCAAGGTAAGTGCTATAAAGCCAACAGTTAAATTACATTAAAAATAAATTCTAATTTATATTTCAAATTAGATGGAGTTATAGTTACGTGTTTTGAGTGGAAAAGAATCATTTGACTTGAAATCATAATATAAAATATTTATCACTAGCAAAGTGTTCTATTAATAGCTTTAGAGACGGTTATCAGAGAACCTGGGTTTTAGTATCTGCTCTACTATTTTTTTTTTTATTTTTTCACATCAGTAAAGTAAGGATAAAAGTATCAGTACTACCTACCTCATGGAACTTTAATGATAAATAAAATGCTGATTTTATAATGATATACAAAAATAATATGTGAAAACACTTCTAAAATAGCTAATTGCTATCCAGATGTAAATAGTTACTAATTAAATAAGTCATAATCACATAGCCAGGGACATGATATTTAGTAATAAATAAAATGTGGCCCTTGTTCAGAGCCCATGTCAATGACTCATGTGCATGGAAAGACTTTGTAATAATGATATCCATTTTTTGCTTTTTCTTACTGAACATCCTTGGAAAAGGAGTGAACAAATATTTCTTAATTTGATAAATTTTTATTGAATGTCTATACTGTGCCAAGATAAAGTGGGGAGAAAAAAATATTGCTTAGTTTTGACTTCATGAGGCTTTCACCCATTCATTCTTTCATTTATTCATCCAACATTGTCAGGAACAGCTGCAAATATATCAGTGAGGAAAAAAAGAGTAAGTTATATGCTATAGTGTATTGCAATATTATAGGCATTATAAAGGAAAAAAAGCAAAGCAGAGGAGTAAGGCAAGAATACGTGGGCAGAGTAGGGAATGGAGTAGGACAGGGAGATGAGGCAAGCAGGAATTTAAAGAGAGAATTGATGCTGAGAGACCAAGATAAGGTGAAATGGAAGAGCAGAGGCCGTAAGGCAGTGAGGAACCTAGCTTATCAAGAGACTGGGTGAAGTTAGAGAAGCATGAACTAGGAGAATAAGAGAGAAGTTGTAGAGGGAATGAGGACCCAAATCCTCATTTGCTTTGATCTAAGTAAGATGAAAAGCCACTGAAGTTTGAGCAGAGGAGACACATAGGCTGATTTAGTTTTTATAAGATCAATTCGGATGTTCCTTTGAAAACAGACTGCAATGAAAGCCATTAGCACACTTTTCCAAGAAACCAGGAGACAGATGATGGTGGCAGGACTGGAGTCATAGCAATGGAAGTGGTGTGAAGTGATCATTTGAAGTCATACCTAATAGAATTTGTGACTGGAAGTGTAACAGGATATGAAGGATGAAGCATAGGATGATTTCAATGTTTTATTTATTTATTTATTTTTTTAGAAGATTTTATTTATTTACTTGACAGTGATAGAGACAGCCAGAGAAAGAGGGAACACAAGCAGGGGGAGTGGGAGAGGAAGAAGCAGGCTCCCAGCGGAGGAGCCTGATGTGGGGCTCGATTCCTGGACTCTGGAATCACTCCCTGAGCTGAAGGCAGACACTTAACGACTGAGCCACCCAGATGGCCCGATTTCAATGTTTTATATGATTATTTATTTTCCTGAAAAACTTGAGAGACACAGTTACATTTACAAGATGGAGAAACTTTGGGAGGCACAGGGTAAGATAGTGGAAACTGTCTTGAATACATGAAGTTGGAGATCCAAGTGATAATGACAGGTCGGCTATATGAAATTCAGGAGAAAGTTCCGCACTATAGAAAGAAAATCTGGAAATTGTTGTCTATGGATAGTATATAAAGCTGTGAGATTGGATGGTTTTATCTAAGACATAAGCGTATCTAGAGAAGAAAACAAAAACTGTAGGGCCGAGTTCTTAAGCGCTCAAAACACAAGAACAAATGGATGGTGAGATACAAGCTAAGGAGTCAGCAGCTGGGTTAAATATTCTTGATAAATGAGAACTGAGAATGTACTATTGGGCTTATCAATGTGGAATCACTGGACACCTTGGTAATTGCCAGTTAGTATAAAATGTAGAGATTAATCAAATATTCACCTGAAGAAATGCAAATTTGCTACTGTAAAACAATGGTGCAGTAGTACAATGAGATCTGATTACAGAGACATTTACTTTAGTAGAGGAAGGCTCCAGAGAAAACTTATTGGAAGAAGTGATTATCAGAAGAGAACTAAAGAACTAATCAGAGCTAAGTAGGTGAAGAAGAGAGGGAAGAACTTTCCAAGTAAAGGGAATGGCAGCAGGAGACTAAAAGCCAGTATAGTTTCTCTGGAGGAATCAGTGAGAGTGAGGGTCAAAATAGCAGTCGATATCAAATCCAAAATATCTTTGCCAAAATCAATATCAAGAAGCTTACCTCCTGTGTTTCCATCTAGGAGTTTTATGGCTTTAGGTCTTATGTCCAAGTCTTCAATACATTTCATGTTGATTTTTGTGTATGGTGTACATTAGTGGGTCCAGTTTCATTGTTTTGCAGATGGCTATCCAGTTTTCCTAACACCATTTAGTAAAGAGACTAGCTTTTCCCAACTGTATATTCTTGTCTCCTTTGTGAAAAATTAATTGACCACATATGTATGGATTTATTTTTTGGGGTCTCTATTCTGCTCCATTGATGAATGCAACTGTTTTATATCAATGCCATACTTTTTTGATTACTGTAGCTTTGTAACATAGTTTGAAATCAGGGAGCATTATGCCTCCAGTTTTGTTATTCTTTCTCAAGATTGTTTTGGCTATTTGAAGTCTTATGTGGTTCTGTACAACTTTTAGGATTGTTTATTATATTCCAGTGAAAAATACCATTGGACTTTTTGGAGGGATTGCTTTGAATCTGTAGATTGCTTTAGGTAATGGGGATATTTTAACACTATTAATTCTTCAAATCCATGAACATGAATATCTTTCCATTTATTTATATTGTCTTCAATTTCTTTCACCAATGTCTTATAGTATTTAGTATACACATCTTTTACTTCCTTGGTTAAATTTATTCCTAAGTATTTTATTATTTTTGATGCAGTTAATTCTTAATTTCTCTTTCTGCTAGTTTGTTGGTATATAGAAACACAATTGATTTCTTATATTAATTTTGTATCCTGAAACTTTACTGAAATCCCTCACAGTGCCTTGAAGTTTCTGTTACAGAGGGTTTTCCCCATTCTAAAAACAATGAAAATCCATTTAGGCATTTTAAATGGAGATAGGGACAGAGATGATGGGATAGTCTCACATTTATAATTTGAAAGAATTACTGAATGCTCATGAAGAACAAATTAGATGAGGTTACTATGTATATGACAAAGAGACAAGTTGAATTATCTGAAAAGTTGCAGTATTTTATGGGAAAATCAAGGTAGTTTGGCCTAAAGTATTCCGTCATAACATCAAGGAGAAATAGATTTGTGAGAATAGAAAATCCTTTCAAGAATATGTTTGAAATATTGAGCAGAAAAGCAAAAACAAAAACAAAAACCTTTATCCATGAGTTAAATCAGTGCCTCTAAATATTTATATAGGGTTTAAAATACTTTATTATTCTTCATTTCTCTTCCTTGTCATCAACACTGCAGACCTAAAAGCAGAAACCTAGAATGACTGTTCTGATATTGTCAGTATGTCAGCCCACAGAAAAGTACATTTATGTTGTACCATGGAACAGAGGTAAAAGTAAAAGAAAATTGTAAATTATACTACCAGGAAAAAAATTAGATAACATTTTCTTTTCCCTAAAATAATACTTATGTATATTAATGATTCTTATATTTGAAATAATTGGACAGTTTCATATGTCTAAATACTTCAGAGGGGAGGAAAATTTAAATATTTAATCATTTATTTATTTAAAAGAGAGAGAGCCTGTTAGTGTAAGCAAGGGGTGGGGCAAAGGGAGAAGGAGAAGGAGAATCTCAAGCAGACTCCCTGCTGAGCATGGAGCCCAGTGCAGGGCTTGATCTCACAACTCTGACATCACGACCTGAGCCAAAATCAAGAGTCAGATGCTTAATCGAATGAGCTACCCAGGCACCCCAGGAAACTTTATATTAAAAAAAAAAAAAAATCAAGAAAAACACACTAAAAGTCATATAAAAAAATGCACATCTTAATTGCATATACTAGTTGGCTCTATTTTGGACATAGCAGATTAAAGGTTAGTTATAAATTTGATTTTTTACTAGAATTCAATTTGAGGTTATTTTAGTGACATCAAAATGGTAATAATATGTGTGGCATAAGCTTCAAAAGGTTTATTAATTTAACTCACAACTTAGGTGTTTTCCCATCCTGGCCAAACAAAAGCCACCTACTGGCAGAGTAGGATACCAAATTTTTTCCATATAATCTTTTCTCCAAGATGGGACAGTCATCTAATGGGCATTGAGTTCATTTAAACATGCTGTCTAGATACAAGGCAGGAATACTGTTTGAACAGTATTGAACAATCACCAAATAGTCCATGAAGTAATTATTTTCCAGCTCAGCCAGAAGTCATCTTGGGAAGGGCCACCTAACCAGAGTTTGGGAATCCCAATAATATGTATTCACAATGCAGGTGCAACTAGTTTGTGGTAGTGTATTTAAATGGAAGCTGAGGGATCAGAGAGCTAATATTTATGTATATTTAGGATACAGCTTCCCCTAAAAATAGAGATAGATGTTTTTATGCAATCTGATGTTTGGCTCATTAAAAACTTTGAATTTGCTTCTCTGCAAATTAAAGTTACTCTTCTTCATGAAATAATTTCTTTGTTATAAATGTGAGGAATAAATTTAGATTTAGGTGAAATGTAGCTATACATCTGAAAATAGATACATAGATTTTAAAACTCCTTACAAGCTTTTTGGAGGGTTAGCAAATACTTTGGGATTTTTCACTCAAATCTTATTTAATGCATCTGCCATGGCCAAGAGATCATTTTAGCATGATAATTTGACTCTATATTTATTAGAGCAAAATAAGTATTTAATGAGCATTTCTTTTGTAGGTATTTCAATAATCATAAGATTTTAAAAGTCTTAGTCATTTTCAGGAGATTTCTTAAAATAAACCAAAAGGAAACACATAAAGCCGTGGCCTAATAAGAGATATACAGAAAAAAAGCTGTCCTTATAAACTGTAATTATTCTATTTTAAAATCTAGCACCTAGAAACGCATTTAGTGACACATTAATTCATTCACATTTGATTATTCACACATTCATTTCCAAAATACCTATTGAATTTAGGTGTGTATCACTAGTCAAAAATAGTGATAGTATATTTTATATTTTGGAATCAAATCTAAAATCTTTAACACACATATCACTCTCAATGATATAAAATAAACTATGTAGTAGCAACAATGAGTATGTTTATAATCTAATTTTAAAAAACTACATATGATTTTTGCAAAAACTTTCCCCAAGAAAATAAACATTACAATTTTGCCCTAGATTATCCCATTATCATTGACTTCCTTATAGCAAAATGGAATAGAAGGTTGAATTATCAGTTTATATATTCTGTTATTAAACTTTGACTAGTAGTGATTTACATACCAAAACAAATTTTGAGGGAATAGAGTCATGCTGCTTTTTTTGTTGAAAAAATCTCTGTAGTTTTAAGGAAACTGTCACCTTAAAATGAATTGGAGTATGGGCAGTAAATTTTAAGATGTCAATCATATTATTACTTCTAAAACTGGTAGAAAGATGAATATACTAAGATATATTTTCTGTTACTGAAGGTTTAAACAAATTAGATGATATTTGTTTTCTTTTAAAATTGTATATAACTGCTTCAGCTTCATCAATAGTTTGTGCAAATATAAATGACAGATCTGAAATTAACTTGGGCATATAATTGAGGAAGAGAAAAAAGTAGTTTGAAGGGAAATAATAAAGTGGCTGGGAAATGAATAAGGTAACAATAAAATTATTGAAAATATATTTAAAATGCAAGTTGCATTCATTGTAGGGAATACAATGTCAGAAAGTGCTTTCATTTTGAAGATAATAAATCTATTTTAATTTTAAATATCAAAGCATTTATAGTTATAGGTGAGGAAGCACTAAAATAGATAAAACTTAAACAGTTGTCTAAGTGTGAATAAAAAATATTATTTACCTCTTGGGTCACCTGCGTGGCTCAGTAAGTTAAGTGTCTACCTTCAGATCAGGTCATGATTCCAGGACCCTGGGATTGAGTACCACATTGGCTCCCTGCTCAGTGGGGAGTCTGCTCCTTCCTCTCCCTCTGCCCCTCCCGTGGCTTGTGATCTCTCTCTCTCTCACTGTGTCTCTCAAATAAATAAATATAATATTAAAAAATGTTATCTACCTCTTGAAACAATCTGTTATTGGTAATTAAAAGAAAAAAACAAAGACATGTCAGAAAATCAAAATTTAAAAATATGATGTGAATTCTTATTATCAAATTCTGTGAAATGTGACACCCAAACCTGCATTCAAAACATTTTTTTTTTCAGTTATTGAGAGTCATGTGCAAAGGACAGATGTGATCTCTGATATGAGATGGAAAAAATGTAATTCTTACTCTTGCAAATGGACTTAGTTTAATCAGCTAGTTTTTACCTTGGTAACAGGTCTGCTATGGATAGTAGTATTAGATGTGAAAGAAAAGCCAAATGCAATTAATATTAAGGTCAAAAAACTTAAAGGAAAAGAATTAATTACATACACATTCTAGTTGGAATTTAGTTGGAATGGATAACCAGATGAATAACATTTCATTTTCTAAGAAATCTGCTAAACTAGTCTGTATATCTTTTTTGATAGCTTTAGATAAAAAGTGTTATTCCTACTCACTTTATATTATAGACTATTTTACTCTTCTAATAGACAGTATGCTCTGTTTGCATGCCTGTCCCAAGGAAAGCTATAATAGCATTTGATCCAATAGCTTCAGTAATAAATCAGGTATAATGAACTCTTCCTGACCGTGTGGGGATCAAATAACATTTTCCCACACTAATTCTAAATGTGTGCTCTAAGTGACCATCGTTTCAGTTTTTAGAGACTATTCTTCAGGTTTGTTATCTGAAATACTTTAATTTTTGCTTCACTCTGATACTTTCATTATTATTACCAGTTACACTACCTTTTTATTCTCCCCCCCCCCCTTTTTTTTCTTCTTGCTTGGGACAGCAAAATGAAGCCCTGCTCTTCTTCTTGTATCAGTATACCAGTTTACCACCAGATTCCCTAGGTTTTTTTCCCCCTAAATTACCATAACAATTCACACCCCTAATTAAGAGTGTCAAGTCTCTACAACATTAGTTGACTCCCTTAGATGAGTTGTTCTTTTTCTGCACAAGGAATTTGCCCCACCACCCTACCACAAAGTACTTGGAGCCAACCCCCTTCTGGCTGTCTAAAGCAGCTTGGCATTTTCCCAGCACTGATTAATTCCTTACATCTGATGTTAATTTCTGTGTTCCCTTTTTAATCATATTCTCTATATTCAGAGCTCAACTCTATACTCATCTGATCTAGCAGCTTTTTGCAGAATAGTACAAACACCCATCAGTAATTCTTGTCCAGGAAAGAGTTCTTCCCTTTCTACAAATTGAGAGACACTTTTATGTTTCCAGGTGCCTCCCAAACAGTTACTGAGATACTTAGTATCAGTTATAGGATTTAATTAGATCATGCTATGTGCTTTGTTCGGTCCCTGTTATAGGAATTAATAGCCCTAAGCGAAGAAAAGGTTGAAATTCTTCAACCATTTGACCTGAGTGAGCATCTAAGATGTTTCAAGATCATCATTTATTTTAGCATAAGGAGATATGAATTCATCCAATAGCTGCCCTGTTTATATTTTTGAAATCTCTCCATATAATTGGTAAGCGCATTAGTGCAAAGTCAGTTGCTCCTGTCTTAGATAATTTACGTTTCCCAGGAGAAAAAAATAGAATGACTACTTATTTCATTGCTAAAAAACAAATTATCTCACACAAGGAAAATTCCCTATCTATGCCACTATCACCTTATATTATTCAAACTGAGATTTAAAAATCAAATATACTTGTTACTCCACCCATTTGAGTTGTATATTTTACTCTCTCACTCAGTTAGAAAATAAAATTGGAAGTAAAGTACATATAATTTACTTTTCTTAAACAGTTGTCCTGTAGACAACAGAGATAATTGGAAACTACTATTTCATAAATCATTTGAATTATAAGAAAGCATGTAGTGAATTTCCAAATCTAAAACACTTCTTTTTACAAATTATTACTTGTTAAAAATTCTTCAGGGATATAAGATATGTGTTTCTAGTAAGTTGACTACCTATTATGTGTTAAGCACTGGTCTAGCAGCTAGGAATATAAAGGGCTTTGTCTAGCAGTATCTAACACTCTCTCGTTTCCCATTACCGGATTATAGATTACAAGAGCCCACACTGACATTTTCATGAATTTTAAAATAAGTATACTGTTATTTTATTTTCCTTGTTAGTGGCTCTGACCATTGATCAGAACCAGCATTATGATAGTTCATCTCGCGGTTCCTATGCCAACTCATGGGCATTTACTTATAGAGGAATTCTTTTATTTTAGTGTGCTCTAGATACTATGCATGCATATCTTTCTACGTATGTTCGCCTTACCTGAGACCTTGTGTTGAAATCTGCTATAAAGATATATTCTCAATAGATAACTGAATATAGTGATCTGATTGTGTCTGTCTCTCCATTCTAAAAAAAACACATGATAAACCCTTAAGAAATAGATGATAAATTAAGCTGAATTGATATTTTTAAGTTAACTGTCAGTGACTTAAATGATAAATTTCATTTTCATTGTGGTTTTTGTTTATAGTATTTGAGGGACTAATAACTTAGGAGCAGAAAGGAAACATAACCTGAGACATCATGAAAAATATTTTTGCAAAATGGATCCTTTGAAATTTGTTAGTTTTTCTCAGTAGCAATTATAGCATGTCTGAAATCTATCTGAAATTTATCTTTTCCACATTAAAAAATATTTAACTAGAAATATAATTCTAGTGTTCCAGTTGGCAAACCGGTGGCACTCTGATCCAAAGACAAAGGCCATCTGTAGAATATAGATTACACTTTCTGATGGAGGTGTGTTGGAGTACTTCTTAAGTTCCTATCCAGCACCGATCTGTTTTCTTTAAAAGAGAATATATTTTCATCTGAGATTTTTTTTTCCTCTGACTGCTTGTTATATACACCCTTCATTGATTTAGTTCTTTCTACTGTGTAATTGCATTTTTTCTTTTTCTGAGTCTACCAATTTCTGCAAAGTTATGGCCTGAGCAGCTCACGTTACTCTCTGGGTGGTTTATGTAAATAACAATAATAAAAACCCCCGAAGCTTCATCCCTGTTCCCAGTGGTATCCCACTGACCTCTTTTCAGCTTGAAAAGGTTCTATCTGTGGCTGATTTTTTTTTTCCTTCCCACTGGCAATTTTCAGACTACTGTGCTTCTTCATCTGATTTCTTGACTCTTTCTTGACTTAAGAATTAATTATTGAAATGTATCAGATGCACTCTGAAAATGTCAGTGTATTTGGTTGGATTTACTAAGAAGCACAGCTTTTCAACCAACATGATATTGGAACTGAATTTCAAGTAGTGCCTTTCTCCACATATCCTTTTCACAGGCAACACAAAAACATAATGCAGATGATCTATACCATCTCTGAAAAGGTTTGTGCTGTAGAAGGCCATTTGTCTCTATCACTTTAGAGCAGAATGTTTACCTTTGCATTTTAGTGCCTTTTTTCTCATTGAAACTTTAACAAACACTTTGTATAGAACTACAAGAGACTTGCAGAAGCTGTCCATCTATCCTCCTGCCTCCAAACCAGCCTGCGGCTAATTTAATCTGTCCAATTCAGATGGTTATTGATCCTGGTATAAAAGGAATTCACAACCTTCCTTGTATTTTGTGGAATATTCTTTAAGTCTTACTCTCACAAACTCAGACACAGGAATTCATACACTGAATAGCACAACGAGACAGCTTGAGGGTTGAAGCAATTTAAACAAAAAGATTAAAATCACCTGAAAAGAGATTTAAAAGTTTATTAAAACATTCCAGGCATGAGTTTAAGAAAGGAAGAGATGCTTTAAGTCACAAGACATAATTTTAAAAGAATATTAATAAAATAATATTTTTAAATAGTTTAGACTCCATACTTATTAACTTGTAAAACAATTATTAGGCACCTATTGTAGGCCAAGCTGCATTTCAGGTGCTTCTGTTTAATTGGTATATATGATGAACAAATGAGACAAAATCCGTATGCTCCGAACATATATCCTAATGCATGAAGACAAACAACACAGCAAAATGAGGAGATGATATAGTTACACTTGAAGGTGATTAGTACCATGAAAACAACACAGGGAATGAGTTTGAGACATGCCTGTAGGTGAGGCCTTTTCTACTTCATATTCCTTTGAGTGCTTATATATTGATAGAAATACACTGCTCTCCTTCCATTTAAAAGAAAGCATGTGGGGTGCTTGGGGGGTGCAGTTGGTTAAGCTTCTGCTTGCTTTCAGCTCTGGTCATGATTTCAGGGTCATGAAATCCAGCCTGGCATCAGTGTCCTCAGACTCTGAGATTAACAGGGAGTCTGCTTGTCCCTCTCCTTCTGCTCTTCCTCTCTCTTTCTTTCTCTCTCAAATAAATAAATAAATCTTAAAAAAAAAAAAAAAGTGTAAGAGAAAGGGTGAAAAAGATACTTGTAATAAATAATGAGAAATTGATAAGTGCTAGAGGAAGTGAAGGAAACATCCATGGCAAGGAGAGGATGAGGAGCATGGAATCAACAGAAAACCTTTATTTAGTCTTCTGTGATGTATGCAGAATGTTTCATTGTTTGAAATAGAAGGAAAACTTTGCAAATTTGGACCTTGTGAGCTCATAAATATTTAAACATTATCTTGATGAGATCATCAAAATTGCTAGAATAATCTTTGTTTTAATTATTACATATTATGAGGGAAAGTTTTCTAGTAGATTATTTGCTATCAGATGATATTCTATGGAAAGCATGACTAGCATAGGTCTAATACCAGGAGGTATAACAATTGATATATTTAAAAACTTTTATATAAATGAATTTCTTCCATAAGCTGTAATGGCATTTGAATCAAAGGAATATGGTTAATTGTTAACATTTTACTATAATGTCAAATATCTTTTCAATGTGTCTTCAAAAGTCATGTGCATGAAATTGCTTTATAAACCGGTAACTTTTTCTTTCTTTTATTTTCTGTTTAAGCATAACTTCATTAGTGGAAAATGAAGATACTTTATGTAGATTTTTTTCTTCATCAAACTCTTCAGGAACATGCCTCTTCTATACATTAAAGCCTTTCTCTTGTCATACTGCCCTTAATAGGTCTCAATATTGCTAGCTTTTAAAATAAAAGCACTGAAAAGTTCATTTATATTCTTCTTATAATCAACTTTAGCTCATTTCTGTCTAGACAGCCATTAAAAAAAAAAAAAAGAAGAAGAAGCATGTGGCATTGCCAAAAGAAACTGAAGCAGGCAAAGGAGCCTAAATTGTCCTTGTCTCTCCTCTCTCGTCAATTTACTTCTCTACCCAGGTTTCTGATGGGTGTCTGTGCTTGTGCGGGAACTCTGACTATATCTACCCCAGCTGAATGCTCACTTATCTGAGTCTAATAGCACCAAGGCTCTAGATTCAAATGGGATGGGAAGACTAGGAGAGAGAGAGAGAGAGATTGTGTTAGTCATAGGACATAAGGCTAAGTTTCCCTTGACGTGAAAAGCATTCTCCGCCTGGTTTACTTACCTTTCCTCAGCTGCCCTCATCCCTCATCCTATCTGGGTGGGTTTCCTTGGTGTTCTCATGGTGCCCTGTACTACCTCTCTGATAGCACTTAACCATACTTTGTTGTCTTATATGTGTTCTTTATCTTCATAAACTAAGGAAATTTACTAGTCCCTAATATAGCGCCTGGTAATTCATAGTTATTCAATGTATGTCTTCTGAATAAATGGATGAAGGCAGCCCAAGATGTGCTGTAAGTATGAGACTAACAATAACAATAATGAGAATGATAATAGCTAACTCTTATTGAGCACTTACTAAGTGCAAATGCTTTTCTAAGTGCTTGTGCCCATTATCTTATTTCATCTTTATTACAGCCCTAGAAGAAAGAGAATTATTATGGGCTTCATTGTCATGAAAATAATTTGCATGATAATTATTCTTCTGATATCTACACTTTCCTGGTATAACCTATTTTTCCCTACTTATCTTCACATTATTAAATGCTTTAATGAAGTGCAGATCAATTTTGTTATAAATTGCCAATCTAAAAAAAGAACATTACCTGCTCTAAAACAGATACAATTTAGGGTATAGCTGTATCTTAGAACATTTTGTGGAATGTTACGTAGGAAAAATGGTGGTAGGGAAGTCTATGCAGTAAGTTAAAAGCATAGACATGATTTGTGTATTTATGTTGGGTGACGATACACAGGGAGAGAAGACATGTGTAGCAGCAAAACCACTATCACGAAACAGAATATTTTTATAGACAGATGTTCAGGGGTCCACTAGGAATTAAAATAAAGTAAATGCATCATGACTGTACCATTCCTTTTCTCAGGTTCAAGTGCTAATATTTATTTCTACTTGAATCATTTTTGTTTGTTCGGTTAGGAGGATTTGGAAATACACGAGACCAGTGTTTTGTTTTAATTGTTGTTGCTATTGTTTGTTTTCTTTCCTTATGGTATTAGTTCCTTTTGTTTTAGTAATATATAACTGTTCTGTTTGTTTACTAGTGATCAGGAATAAAGTGCAAACCTGTTCCTGTAAAGTGATACAATTTTTTTCCCGTGCATTACTCTTGCCGCTCTCTATTACATATGAATCATCAGCACTATTAAAAATATACACTGAGAAATTTGTTGAACTATCTTAAGGCACTTTTTCTCTTGCACTTCCATTTAATATCAAAAGATCAACCTTGATCACACATTTTCATTTTGCTGAAAATGTCTAGTAATTTTCTCCCCAGCTCCACATCATTTGGAAGGTGTTTTTCTCTTAAGGGAGTGTGCTTTGATGCCCAGGTTAGCATTTACTGAAATGTGAATGATTTCACTCTTCTACTTAATCTTCTGAGGTCATCCCTCAACCTTTCTAAAATTTCCTGCTTATCTTCAGTCTCGAATCCTGCGTTGGGGAAACTTGGGAAAAAAACTGAATGATTAGAGCTCCCAGGACTGAACACACAAACACTCTTCCTCTTGATTTCTTGCCATATTTGAAATATTCTGTGACTTGCTGAAGACCTCTTCCAGTTATGGCATCAAGTGCATTGCAAATATAGTTAATATTCAATGCTTATGTTCTTTAAATACACATGTTATGAATATGCAAAATAGGACAAGAAAAGCATTTTCATTATTACTATTTCCAGTGGTAAGAAGAGCCAACTAGATTTTTTTTAGTTGGACAGTTATATATCATAATAAATGTATTTTAATAAACCTATTTTAAGGTTGTATCAATCTACTTTAAGGTTGAAAATGTCAGATAATGTGATATAAGATAATTAGAATTTTGAGCATGATGTCTGATGTTGCTCTGACAGTAAGAAAAAAAATTTACAGTATTAGTTACTTCACTAATTTACTAAGCTAGGGTCCTCCATGCTATCCGTGTGCTAATCCATAGGGGCACAAATAGAACTTCAAATGTGACACTATTTACCACATCTTATAATTTAACAAGCTTAGTAAAAGCTCGATTCATGAAAAGTAAACACTCATAACTCTCTTCCTCAGAAGACTCATTACAAAATTAGATATAAATACTGGATTTGGAATTCAGAGAAGAGAGGAATTCAATATTAGCTAAAATAAGCACAATTCATCTTTTTAAAAGCAATTAACCAGGAATATTGAGAACAGAATTGAAACATTGTAAGTTAAAGTTGGAGATGGTAAAGCATGGGAAGTTAGTCAATAAAGGGGAAAATAAAGACCTGAGATGAGAAGAGGGTAGTGCTAGAGGTCTAAGGATACAAAATCCTCATCCTAACTTTAACTCTAACCACTAACCCTAGCAGCCTTTTCCCCGGCATCCCTGTATTAAAGCATGGGTTGTGCAGGACCCAGACAGTTGTCCTGCTGGGAAAAGCACTTACTGTAAGCTTTTGTGCCTTTGGTTGCTGCCAGTAGCATTGCTTCCCTTCACCCCACCCTCCAATGAATGGACATGGCTACAAGCCCTTTCCTAGAGATGGGGAATCAAAGGAAAGAAAATCAAGAAACAAACAAAAACTTCTAACCCTGACCCTAACCCTAGCCCTAACCTTACTAACCTTTAACCCTAACCCTAACCCTAACTCTAATCCTAGTAATGAGTCTAAAACTCATTGAGGAAGTATGTTTGGGAGGAAAAGAACTGATAAGCCTCAATGTAAAGTGGTTGTATATTGAGCTTCATTTTTCCAATGCAAAATATTTTCAAGATGTTTTCAGGATTTTGAACAGCTACAGTCTTAAAGCTGTTCTATCTTACAATGTTTATTTATCAATTTAATATAGTATATTTTATAATTTGTTTATTTTATACCATTATAATTAGTGCATTTTATAAAATCTATTGAGAATTGATATTTTATTTCTATTCTCATATTTCAGTGGAAGTTTTATTCAAAGTTCTCACATATATCTTTGACATCAGAGTCTTAGCTGTAACCAAAGCCACTTGAATCATTTAACATGATTTTCCCAGAGCACATCTTCACATCTCTTTAAGTTGTTTGAGATATTACAGCACTTTTTGATTTGATTCTGGCTCTGGAAATTTTAATGTAAGCCTAAAGTGTCCATTTGCTATTCATAAGCTACACAAGGTAACTATTTAATATATTTCTTAAAAGATCTTTTAAAAACTTGTCAGTCAACCCTTGCAATAATCAAAGTATATGCTTATGATTAAGTCCATGTTAAAGTCTGTTGGCTTTTATTATTCTGTTTGTAAAGAGTGTGTAGTAACTTCTGTAATGTTCAGAGCTAGCACGAAATGAGATCATTTGGTAAACATGTGGAGCCCTTATAAGGATTCATAATATCTACGGTAACTTTTTGTAGAAATAATTTTTAGATGGAATGTATCAGTCAAGGTCCCAGAAATAGTCAATTTAAGATAATTTGGAGAGAATTTAACAGAGACTATTAAGGAAGGTGTGGCAGAAGGTTGAAAAATCACAAGGGACAGGGAGGGCACTGTCCCATGGTTGGTAACAGGGAAGTTATTACCAACCCTCAGCCTGAAGACACAAGAAGAAATAATGACTTCTAAGAAAAGAAAGGGAGAACAGAGTAGAGAGGTCCACCTTCAGGAGTGAGATTTACCCAGCTTGACCTTATAGGAAGTGAGATTGTAATCTCTCTTCTTCCTTCTCTGATCTTCTAAAAGGATTCTGCATTTGTTTAAATTAAGCAGAAGCTAGACCAAGGAAGCATTTTGTGTAGATCAGCCTTCCGAGGAGAAGGAAGAGTGTGGGGGTAGGATCTGGAGAGGCAAATGAAAGATATCCTGTACAGGGAAAACTTGAATCCCTCTTCTGTGTGTGTGTGTGTGTGTGTGTGTGTGTGTGTGTGTGTGTGTGAGAGAGAGAGAGAGAGAGAGAGAGAGAGGGAGAAGGAGAGAGAGAGACAGAAACAGAAAGATAACAAATTAACTTGTTTTTTTCCAAATCCATCAACATGTGGGATTTGGATTCAAGCTATATTAAGGGATTAAACTTTCAAATTGTTGTCTAGAAAGAGAAGGCAAAAAACTCTCTGGGGAGAAGAATATCCATTCTTATGTCTCCTGTCTGGTAAGCCACTCTAAAATATTACTGCCCAACCCTACATGCTAGTCCCCAAATGCCCCACCTTGAGAAAGGAAAAGAGCCCTGGGTTTTTATTCTGCAAGTAAATATATAAGTTTCAGCACATAACAGTAGAGTTGAGGTAACAAAAATAATTTGCAGAGAGAATTTAATTATTCAGTCACTGAATGTGAATAATACTCTGGAAAACACTAGACAACTAAGGTGGATAAGAGAAAAGGATACCTAAATAAGAAAGGCTGAAAAACAAATCAACTTAAAATAATAGAAAGTAGACCTTCCAGGATCGCATATGGTGAATTCTTTCCTTGCTGGGTAGGTACAAATAAAAGATGTGTGCAGAGATATTTTTGTCATGCAGCTGCAAAGGTAGGCAGATCTGCTTCCTATGATTGATGATAGTGTTTTTCCTTTTAATATGACAGAATTTCTCGAAAAAAACAAAACAAAACAACTGTGCTCCCAGGGATATTGGGAACTGTGCTGTACACAGCAGATGTATGGTTTGTATACAATAGTCAAACACATCAAATACTTTTCCAATGCTGCAACATTATTAGAAAAGCAGTAAGACAGTCCTGGCTTTGATGATGCAAGAAAGAGAGCACATTGTAAAGGGATGCTGGAGGAGACAAAAGGAGGAAAGCGAAAGGGAGAGCGAGTGCAAGACACTAATTATGAGAAGGTGATTTTGAGAAAGAGAAAAGAGTAAAAGTAGAAACAGAAAATAATTGTAATTGGAAGGAGAAATAAGGAAAAAACCAGGATCCTTGATATGCTGCATATAATTCTAATGGGACATAGTTGCATTTTTCCTTACATAATGCCAACAGTGTAAAACACACACACTCTCAACATTCACAGGCAATCTGTGTACTAATGTTAGTATGATGTTGAAAGTTCAGTCCTTTTTCCAGACTATTATCCCACATGTTGCTCTCTGCCACTTTGGGAGAGGTAAGCTGGCACTGCCAAGTAGAGAAGGTAGGAACTAGAATAGGTGAGTCCAGACCCATGTAGTGAAGGCAGTGAAAATCAAGGTGTATGTATGACATATGGATCAGTGCTTTGTGAGTCATTACCTCATGTGGAACTCACTTCATGTGAGAACTCACCGCAATCCTGCAAGGTTTGTTGAAAGGTCTTTGACCTATGATACCTCTTAGACATACTGCTATGTTTTTCATATAGGTTATTATCCATATTAACCAAGCAGCCATGAGACTGCACTTTGATGGGTTTGCCAGTCTGAACATTTATTCCACTTGATCATTAAGTAATGTGAATCAGGTTCTCCTGTTAAAGCCAAAAAATTGTCAAAAGCAGTAAAACAGACTTTATTCAAGGGTGGGTGTAGCAATAGGTGTGGAGACCACTGGAGTGAATTCTGTCACTGGGGGAGAGAGATTGGACTCAACTCCAAATATAACACTGGCAAGTGGAAATTTAAAGCCAAGGAGTAGGGTGGATGAAATATGTGAATGGGAAATGACTAAAAGGAAACATCAGAGGTAAGAGGGGACTCTGGTTAAACCAACTTAACAGGATTCTTACCAAAGGTAGGCCAGGAGGATCAGATATCACCTGGCGGGATGGTGGAGGATGAGGAACCTGATTAGATATCAAGGTGTGATCAGATATGGAGTGTGGGGGTTCTGAAAAAACAGACTTAGCAAGATTCTTGCTACGATTGGGCAATACAGAGACCAACACTGGAGCCAAAAAGAGTATAGCAAAACCCGATTGGGTTTGGTCAAGGAGAGAGAATTTTTGTTCTCCCAAACAAATTCTGTGAGAATATAAAAACAAAAACAAGACAACAAAAAACATTGCTGATGGTTGTCAACTTTTCTCAGTAAAACGAACATTATGATCATCATATCTTTTAAATGTTTTCAAAAAAAGAAACTAACAGTTTAACAAATGTTTTTAAAACATCACTACAGAGCATTAACATTTTTTAAAAAATTGTATGCAATCCAAAAAGAATCTTGGCTTACAGAAGGATGAAATAGAAATACCCTTAGACAACAAAATAAATGGATGTAAATTATGAATGATCAAGAGTCAGATTCTTTTTAGTTCCAAGTGACAAAAAGTCACCTCTAGTAGCTTAACCATAAATGGCATTTTCATCACCAACTCTCTGACACCAATTGGGTGTCCTACAATTTAATCCAATTCTGACATTGACTCTCTGGAGTCAGCACAGACCCACAAGGTAGGGCACAGCTTCCCAAGACTGTCAGTACTTCAGATGACAGCCTAAAGTCTCAGGTATCCCCAAGTAACCCACACTTTTGCCTAGCTAACTATAAATATGGGAACTCCCAAGACCTCGTGCAGGTTAGAAAATTGGCTAGAATGCATCATAGAACTCAGGAAAGCTCTATACTGTGTTTGCAGCTATATTATGAAGGTTACAACTCAAGAACAGCCTAATGAAAGAGATACATAAAAAGAAGTGTGATGGGGGAGAGGGGGCACAGAGCTTCAGTGATATCTTCTGACCTGCCACCCTCCCTGCTCATTGATGTATGCACCAACCAGGAGGCTCCTGAATATCGTTATTCAAAAGCTTTTACTGAGACTTTATGAAGTAGGCATCATTGATTAGATCATAGCCACATGATTGAACTCCACATGATGCTCCCCTCTCCTCTGTAGAGGTTGTGGAGTGGGGAAGAAAGTCAATTCTCTAATCATTTGGCTAGCCCCTTCCTTGAAACTATTTAAGGGCAGCATATGAAGTGTCAAAACTACTTATCAGGCTGATGGCAAACAGTTGGTATTCTTTCGAATTATCTCAGCATAGATATTAGGATTATATTACTCATTTTTTAGTCTTCTTTTATTTTGAGCCAATTGAATAATATTGAATAGATGAAAAATGGATGGCTGTCTTATTTTCAACTTCTTTCACTCTATGAGTTTGAGAACTCTTGATAGAGTTATTTACAAAAGTTGAAAATGTAAGATATGGAAAGATTTCATATAATTTAATCTCCTGCACAGTAGAAGAGTAGAACAGCATGGTTTTAATAAAAGTATTATTTGAAATTTGGCACAGAGATGTGGACATTTCAGATAATTCATTGATCTCTATTTGGGTTGTCTGAGCTCAGGAGAGGAAGATTATCTTAAGTAGAAATTACTGAATATTAGCTGTTTATGGCCTCATAAAATATTAATAGTAAGTAAAGGAAAGTCTCCATTAATAAAATTTGCCATGTACTTGGACTTAAATACCACAAAAACAATTAGGAGAAGAAATTAACATTTGTAATGTGTTTAAAAGATTAGAAGAAAAGGACTAAAGATAAGAGTTTGGCTTGGAGATGCATATTTTCTCATCCTTTTATTTATTCATACATCCACATATTTTTATTGAGCACTAACTGCATGAAAGGTCGATTGTGCTAAGTTCTTGGGTTACAAAAATAGAGAAACATAGTGCACATATTTCAGGAGCTTATAGCTGAAAAGGCATGAAGACCTGTTCCTGGCTTCATGAAGCATATAGTCTGGTCAGGGAGATAGAGAAGTAAACAAATAGTTCAAAGAAAGTGTAATATATTTTATTCATAGCCACTAGGTATTATAGGAAGAGAAGTAGAACATTTTTTCATGAACTGGAGTAAGGACTTGAATAGGAGGAGTGACAACGGCAGAGTTTCAAAGCTTAATAAAAGTTGAGCCAGATGCTGAAGGGAAGGGCTAATGCACACACATGCACTGGGAAGGGCCATGGTGTGACAGGTTCCGGGGACTTCAGTTTGTATGATGTAAGTGTGTGGTACAGGGAATGGAGCAACAGGAAATGAGCCGGCAGGGTAAGGGATGATTCCGATACTAAAGGAGGATCTGAATTTAATCTTTATGATCCATTAAAGAATGTTTAATTAGTAACTGACCTCTTCAAGTTGATGTTTTAAAAGATTTTCTAGGTAGTAGTATAGCGGGTTGCTTTATCCCAGGCCAATTGAATTTAGTAACTAAGTGGAAGTTTTATAGATTTCACCAGGGTGTGGAAAGGATGTAAAGTACCACAGACCAACAGATGGAAAAGTGTAAAGTTGAGTTGCTTTATTTGTTTTTTAATTACTCCGGATATATTATTGGCTTGGCAGTGCTCACTTAGAGACAAAGGGAGGTAGAAAAAACAATAATGGGAAGGGATATATATAAACCGAGAAGTGTTTTGTTGGTAGCACAGAGTTCAGTAAATTAGCACCAGGTTGGTACTGTCACATAATTTGCTGGTAGGAGCACCACAAGAGCAGCTTGTAAGAACAGATGAGCCAGGGCACAAATAAAGCAATGAACATAAATCAGAGAAACTTAATTTAGCATTGGACATCTAGATGGTGGTCAGTGAGCTGATCATTATTACCATACTGCCATGCACAGAGGAGACTCAAAAAATATTTGTTGATGGTAATTACAAACTCAGAAAGAAACATGACTAGCATTTTTCCCCCCATTTAGGCCATCTTTGTCCAGAAAACATTTAGATGTTCATCACGATTAGTAAAAGATGCCCTGTGGAAAAATATTTTGCCCATTATCTGGACTTTAAGATAATTTTAAATGTTATGTTTATCTTTCTAAAGCAGAGGTAATTTATTTATACCCTGTATTCTGTTTCCAGGAGAATGTCTCATCTGTGCATGTTTCTGATGATTCAATATTTAGTTTGGTTTTATTTGAAACAAAGGTTTAAGTATGTAATCCATTAAATTTAAAGGCAAATATTATTAAATATGACTGAGATTTTCAATGTGGCAGTAATCTCACCCAGGATTAATCCTTTGACTATTATATTGCTAATTTCACTTGAATTTGTCAATCTCGCATTAGTTCTTTTTTTTTGTGCACTAGAAGTCTCAGTGTTCTTTCTTGACTATTGAAAAGCTTGCCCACATGTTTCTTTATTTTGTCAAAAGAGAAAAAAATTATTAGTTTTATTTAAACACGGTCCTATGCAACTGGTAAATTATTGAACACTACATCTGAAACTAATGATGGACCATATGTAGGCTAATTGAATTTAAATAAAAAATAATTAAAAGAAAACATGGTCCTTAGCAGGAGAAGAAGTGAAGTGGAACAAAACCTAAAATAACTTATCCACATATTGTATACTCAAACTTAATAATGTTATTTGAGAATAGGAAATAAAGAACCCTATCGCATATGTAGCTCAGGCTGTAATTTCAGAGAAATTCTCCTTTACTCTTCAGACTTTAAGTTGAAATTCAAACAGAAGCTGATTTCATTTTTTAAAGTTTGTAAAAGTAATTATGTCAGCATACCATAAATGCTCTGATGTTGATTTCCTTTTTGTTATTGTTAGAAAATTTTCCCTTAAAATAAAGAGCACTGTGTGAATTCCTCTGCTAGAGTTGCTCACATTTCTGCCTAATTCTTTCCTGTGTTGTCCCAGTTTTCCTGAAATATGTTCATTTAAAGCATTTAAACTTGAGGCAGGGAAAGAAACACAACACAAAATTAAAATGCTTTTAGTTAGGATAAAATGCAATATAACACAGTACTACACAATACAATAGCTATGCTCTTTTATAAGCAGTAACGATCACGCCCACCTGGGCATTTAAAAATACCGTTCTCTAAAATTTGTCTAGGCTCAACACCATCATCGTAGATGGCAACATCTTTCCTTTTAAGAGTGGCCTGGAGAAAGGGATGAGTAGGAGAGGTTTATACTGTTTATTCATTAGTTGCCACATAACACTTGTGCTTCATTTTCAGTGGCGGTGACTTAGTTACACGGCTACACCTAGGTGCAAGAGAATGAGTAAATACAGTCTGTGTCCTGGAAGTCACATGCCCAGATAACAATTGGGGAAGGAAGAACTGCTATTGGGAGATGATCAATAGTCTCTACTACGCTTAGTGCGTTGGGGATATTAAGCTGTGTCCTCTCTCTACTTGATGTTTGCTAGTTTTTAAACAGTAGAATTACAAATATTTTTTCCCCATGAACTTTCTCCAAATTCTATTATAAATATTTTCTGAGAATGAAAGATTAATATTTGTAAGTAGAGGCATCTGGCAAAGGCATAGATTTACATAAGTTTATGAGTAAGAGACCCCAGTACATTTTTTTTTTTAATGTTTTACTGTTCCATAAAATACTAGAAAGACCTTTTGTGGTCTCTATTTGAGTGTTTTAATAATTTCATTTTAATGAGAGAAACATCCATATATAATGTCAGACTTGCTAGAAATACAAAGTTTTCTGAACTCTCACTGCTCTGAAAGAAATGCTTTTCTAAAAATAAAATGTACATGTTGGGAAAATGTTCAAATCAATGCGCTAGTTGTTACGTTCAAAATTCCATTACTGTTAATGAGATTTGCAGGCGTAACTTGCACAGCAAGTTACTCTGAAATTTTTCCCAGCTGTGTCCTTGAAAGATGGATACTTCTTCTTTTTTTTTTTAAATCATTTTATCAGAGCAGTCTCTTTTCAATTCATTTGTGCGTTGATGGCATTTACTCTACACAAAATGTTGGACTTCTATGTAAGGAGAAAGTAAGGTATTTGTCCACTACATCTGTATGAGTCACAGACAACTCATTGACATGAACTTTAGCACCTCAGCACAGTTCTGGTATGGAACTTCTGCATAATTCATTATAAAAGAACATGAAGCATTCAGAAGTTGGTGTTCATTCAGGGATGCGCTGCAGTATTAGCAGCACAAGGAAATCTGCCTTTTCTATACATAATTTACACGAAGCAGCTGATAAGTTTTACGATTCATAATAGATTTATTTTGATCCCTTCAGAGTTGTTTGGAAATGTCTTAAAAGTAACACATTAAGAGGAATTATACTAAAACCAATTTTCTCAGCATTTTTTTATTATTTTCTGTTTTATATATATTACTTTGAAAGATAATTAGTAGTGATTAGATCTAGATTTCTAATTTTTTTAAATAGGTAATATATTCACATGATTCAAAAAACAAAATTGTAAAAGGATATATGCCCTTTAAAAATTGTTAACATGATTTTTATCTTATCACCCCTTATTTACATCACACAGACTTGCTTCTTCGTAAGAAATAGAAAATTGATTTATATCATGCACAAGTCCTGCTGGCAGTATTTTATATTATCAGAGCTAATGCCTTTGGCCATTTCCTTTAGTTTGATTCTCCACAAGGCAGAAGAAGTGCATATCAGGATCATCTGCAGAAACGTTTGCGAAACATACCCTGCCCCCCGCCCCCAAACTCTGCCTTACTAAGTCACAGGTTATTACCATTGAGTGGACTTTTTGTGTTCTTCTGCTTGGGACATAAATGGTGACAGGAGTCTTTTTTTTTTTCTAGAAACTCTAAAACACATTAACATTTTCCATTTAAAAAAATAATTACAGTCCTTCAAAGGAAAAATATATATAATTATCCTCCATGTTTTGATAGGGAAACAGCATAAGTAAACACAATTAATCCAATGAACAAAAGTTGCTAATCCTATAAAGTAAAAACTTGCAGAAGGACATTATATTAGTAACAGCATAATGAGTTCAAACGTCAAAAAAAAAAAAAAAACACATCGTCTCATTTTTGTCTATTTGGTAGCATCATTGTGCTGTCCTCCATACAGATCGGGCTTATACTATTTATCAGTTCTGCCCTCAGGGAGCTTACAATCTTTAATGCTTTGCGATGGACACCTAAATATAAGTCACACAATGAACATGCACAGTAACCTATTTTATATGACCAGAGAAGAATCTGGGAATGGTTATTCATCAAATAAATATTAGATAAATGCAATGAAATAAGAATTATAGAGTTATCTATGCAGATAGAAAGAATCAAGACAGCCTGCCCATCGTCTTAAGTGAGGTTCCCCAGGAAAACGCTGAGACAGAGATTTGCACTCAAAGGAAACGGAATTGGTCAGAAGTCAAAGTTACAATGCAGTCACAGCAAAGGTCTCAGCTGGCCCCTCCAGGAGTATGAAGCTAGAATGACTTTTATTTATTTATTTATTTATTTATTATTATTATTATTATTATTATTATTATTATTATTATATTCAGTTAGCCAACATATAGAACGACTTTCTAAAGTTGTTGCTCCTGAGGTACCACGTTCTTGCAGTGGGAGTGTGACACTGGTGAGTTAGCTTTCCTTGACTGAAGACAATTCCGGGAGAATGACTGCTCAGTCACCCAACTGCTGAGGAATGAAAGCCTCAGGTCTGAAGTGGCATGGGCGTGGTGCCCTTCAGCACTTGTTCTCCCTGATTTACTTTCAGATAGTGAGTTACCATTGGATAACCTGGGGGTTGAAGAATTACCAAATGAAAAGGACGAAGACTTTTTTATTTGCTTTGGAAAGATTGTTCAGATAGCTAGGGCATCATTTAAAATAAAGGGGGTGGGGGTGGGGGGGTGTGCGACTGGGTGGCTCAGTCTGTTAAGTGTCTGCCTTAGGCTCAGGTCGTGATCCCAGGGTCCCGGGATTGAGCTCTGCAATGGGCTCCCTGCTGAGCAGGGAGTCTGCTTCTCCCTGTACCCCTTTACCCCTGCTTGCGTGCTCTTTCTCTCTCTCTGACAAATGAATAAAATCTTTAAAAAATAAAAATACAACAAAAGAGCACCAGAAGTTCTTTATACAATTAAATGAACCAGGGAATGAGGACTAGATGGTGGAAGGAGACAAGTTCTAGTGCAGTAGGAAACCCCCATTTGTTAAAGAAGATAACAAGGTTTGTGACAAATCAACTAAGGAAACGTGTTGCTATTGATGTTGCAGCCCTGTTTGAGGCCCTTCACCATTTAGCACTAAACTGTCTTCTCCAGTGTTACTTCTTTTGACACAACTAATTTCACAACTTTGAGATGTTTCTCATGCTGCTGTTCCACCTCCCCTTTCTCCATTTCAAGTCCTCAGATCCTTAAGGTCCTGTCCCCCCATTTCCTCCTAAGCCTACCCCAGTTCCCTCCCTCCTGAAACTCTTTCCTATATTTACCTGGTAATTCTTTTCATGTTCCCCTTTTCTCCACTCCCCTCCTCCCTCGGTTTTAACTTTCTCATTCATGTTCTTTTTATTTTTGCTATAAAGGCATAAATATTATACATATTTATACACTATATATACATACATACACACACTATGAATAATGTATAAGTGTAGATAGTAATTATATAGTACACATACTATATATATCCTATATAATAAACTATTCTTATACTTTGGTTTTTACTTCTCTCTCACTTATCACATGGCATCTTATCGATTTATTGATATCAACAGACTTAATTATTGATCATTTTCACTGAAGGTGAGCATTTTATTATATGAAAAAGCCAGCTTTTATTTACCAATATATAGGATGATAGTTCTTTGGCTTGTTTCTAATTTTTCATCACTACAACCAAGCTATAATACATATCTTTGGACATTATTGACATATATGTATTAGAGTTTCCTAACAAGAATCTGAGTTCCTTCAAGAAAGGAATACCTCTAGTTCCCTATGATTTTAGCACAGAGCTGACTGCAAAATGGTAATCATGTTAGCATGTATGCTTTCTTCCTGCTGGCAGATTGGTTGCAGAGCAGTGGCTTCGAATCCAGAAACAAGAGCTTCTGTCCTATAGGTAAAAGGAGACTAGTAGGCAAGCAGCAATCCCAACTATGCTTATTTGATATTGTATACTAACTACTCATAATATAGATTCTATCAGCTAGGGTTGTATTGCATTCTTCTTTATTTATGTGAGACTTACCCTGAGTCATTTCATTTAACTTCCCCATGTCCACTTACTGATATATTCACACCACTAAAGTTGTTTGGAAATGTCATCTTCACCTTATACGGTAGCTTTATATTAATTTCCTTTCCAGTGGCTCTCTTGTAGGAGCACATGATTTATTGCCACCTTGCCAATTTATTCTGAGTGAGTCAACTGTGCCTTCCTAGGAACATTTCTTACAGCAATTTAAGTAGGTCAGCGATATGGCCATCTCTCATTTTGACCACAGCACAACTCTTCCCTTGTCTGCCCGCTTTAAACACTGTCTTCCTCTAATCAATGGCCAGTCTGCAGCTGCCAAAATGATCCTTTCCTCCCATTTCTTTGACTGTGACTTTGTTCTCATTTCTTTCTTCCTATAGTTTCATAATCTAGACATCAGGCTGGAGAATAGCAGCTTCCATCCTGAAGCTTTTCATCAAAGAGTTTTACATTTGTTTTCTCTGTTTGCACCTCTATCCTCTTCCTCGGATTTCCTGGCAATCTTACCACATCCCTCTTTACAATCATCCTACTTGGGCTCCCTTTCTCTTTGATGAATTCTCTGACTTGGCTTGCAAGAACACTGTCGTCCTTTATTATATTTTTAATAGGCATTTTCTATGATTGTGTAATTTACAAGATGAATAGAGAGAAATAAGAAAAAGAAGGAAAATGTCTTACCATCTAGTGATATCTCCTATCATCATGTTGGTATGTTTCTTTCCTTTTTCTGTATTACAAAATTCAACCCCATCTGTATACCTATACCTGTAAATGCAAGTAGATTTTTTAAAAAAATATTTTATTTATTTATTTGACAGAGAGAGAGACAGCCAGCGAAAGAAGGAACACAAGCAGGGGGAGTGGGAGAGGAAAAAGCAGGCTCCCAGTGGAGGAGCCTGATGCGGGGCTCGATCCTAGAACGCCGGAATCACGCCCTGAGCCAAAAGCAGACTCTTAATGACTGAGCCACCCAGGTGCCCCTGTTTACCTATAGCTGTAAAACTCTACCTCTTTTTTTGCTAACACTATATTATGTGCATTTTCCATACAATAAAAATTCTTTGTGAACAGCATTTTTCCAGAAGATAGTGAAAGTAAGTAGAGATACACTGTAGAGTCCTCCACTCCATTCCAAAGTATAATTAAAAATGAAATAAATAATGTGACAAAAATTCAGATAATTTGTTAAAAAAGAATTACTGATTATTAGTGATAGATGGAGTCATTGAGAGATAGGAAGTGCAAATCTATAAATAGGAAAAGATCATGAATGAGCATCCTCTGTTTAAGGAACAAGTGGATAAAGAGTTTGGTAAGGAGCTAGTTTGGAGCTAAATAGGATCAAAAAGGTATAATTTAATATACATAGGATTGAGACAGACACTTCATGTTCAAAGTCAAGTTTTTAGTACCAAGAAGTATTCGTTGTTATAAAATCAAACCTGAAATTAGCATTTGAAAGACTTAACAAGGTGTGTTTTCCTATGTGACATGCTTATTCAGTTCCAAATTCTTTATTCATTTAGAGAAGTATCAGTGCACCAAGGGTAGGGTCATTTCCAGAAAGGAATGTGAAAATGACTGCTCTTCCTAAAGAATTTGCGAGCCCCTAAATGATTAATAATAATTTCTTACATTTGTATAACAAAAGTGTTATAAGATCACCTTCATATTAATTATCTCCTTTTATGCTCACAACAAAGCTGTGAAGCAGGTATTATAATTATTCTATTTATAAATAGATAAACCAAGGTCAGAGAAGTTAAGTGATTTACTGAAGATGGTACTGTTAGTAAAGGGTATCCAAACTCAACCTTCTGATTCAATCTATTTTGTGTGGGGCTGTTGTTGTTTTTGGCTCTGTTTTTTCTAATACTGTTAGAGAGGTGGGCTTTGGTAAGAATGAAACATGAGAGACTATGGACTATGAGAAACAAACTGAGGGCTACAGAGGGGAGGGGGGTGGGGGAATGGGATAGACCGGTGATGGGTAGTAAGGAGGGCACATATTGCATGGTGCACTGGGTGTTATACACAACTAATGAATCATCGAGCCTTACATCGAAAACCGGGGATGTACTGTATGGTGACTAACATAATATAATAAAAAATCATTATTAAAATAAAATAAAAATAAATAAAAAAAAAATAAAAAATAAAATGCAAAAACCAAAAAAAAAAAAAAAAATGACAGAGAATGTAGGGTTTATTTTTTAATAACACAGACTTTGACTTTAAATTCTTAATATTTATTGCCTTCTTTATTGTGTGTTATATGTCCCAGCATGTAGGAAATAATATGTTCTCTAAGCTTGCACAGAGGAACAACTTTAGTGGATATAAAACATCTTCTCTGACTTAGAGCTATTACTCTGCTATCCTCTGGCAATTACTACTGAAAAGAAGTCATAATCCTACTATTTTTTGAGAGTCACCTACTTGGATACTGCTAGGATTTTAAAATATATTGCTAAAATATTAAACATTTCTAGCATCAGTCTAATTGAGAGTTCATTAACGTTGTCTATGAGATGGTAAGGACATTCAGTCTTCATATAAAGTGCATATTTACTTCAAGATTTATTTTTAATCATCATAGTCCCAGTTATGCTTAATTCTCCCTCAAATGTTCCTGAGGTTGAGTCCCAACCCCTTCCATCAGTTCTATCATCTTTTTTCCCAGTGTTTTAATTCAGTTGTCATATCATCTATACATCGTTGGAACTTTCTTCTAATTTCTTAATTTTGCTTTCAATATCAAGATACTCTCAATTACGTCCAAGTCAGATTTTAGTTCTTCAGTTGCCTTTTTAAGTTTCTTTCTTGCGTCTTGCATTTCTTTTTTTATACAGTTGCCTTTCATTGTGTGTCTGATTTTTCTTATTATCCTATTCTCTCCACTGATCATGCTTCTCCTGTCTCACTGAGGCTGTCTTCCTGGCGTCTGATTGAGTATATTACTAAGAATGTGTCAACTATAAGAAGAATTACTATGCATGGCAAGGCCCCACCTGTTTTTGTTTTGTTCACTCTTCGATGAATGAGAAAATTTTATCCAATATTTGTGCTTCCCACAGAGTACTCAGATTGCTTTTGATTCCATTTTCTTTCAGCATAAATATTGGATGAATACTCCTTATATCCAAACAAGAGCAGAAAAGATGTGCATAGTTTCTGAATGAACTCATGATATCTAGGCAGCATTGTAACTACTCTAGACCTATTAGGTTAAGAGGTAATTTTCCTCAGTTCTTACCACATTTGGCCTGATACTCTGAACAGAGGAAGTATATAATAACAATGATAATACTGAATAATCACATGCGCAATTCCTGAATTAATTGTGCCAAATTTACTTTAAAATGTTGGCATTTCTTTCCTGATTCTGCAAGCAACTGCCAATTCCCCATATAACCAGTTGTATAATATACCTAGAGCATATATGTTGTCATTATGGTAAACATACAAGTTATTGTCCAAAAAGGAAAATCTGAGTGATAACCATGCCAGGGTAGCAGTATGTACTAGGATAATCCTAGGCAACCGGGAAGTATGGTCACCCAAATTCTAGGGTTCTCAGATGGATATGGAAGATGAAGTACCAATCCAAAAATAAGGTAGCTGGAGTTCTACTAGTGTTTTGCTTTTTGAAATGGAAGCCACCATGTAGTAGAAGGATGGGCACTAAGTTTTTAGAGCACAACAAACCTTTCACTTTTGAATCAAAGAACAGATTCTTGTAGGAGTTTCAATTCTGTCATTCTTGGATTTTGCTCTTATAATTGCATGAGAGAGGAAACCAACAATTCATCATCTCAGTTCAGTTCTCTTGGCCTTGTAGTTTATAGGTGGTTTCCTGAAATTCTTGTGATATATTGATGAGTCTCATTGTCCACTTTGTCATGAACTTTTGTGTGTGTGTGTGTGTGTGTGTGTGTGTGTGTGTGTGTGTGTAATTATGTTATTGAGTTCTGGGAGAAAGTAAGTTGGGATGTGCTAGCAAGATTTCATATGACTTTCTATTTCATTCAATCTGGTAATATGTGTCCTTAATCATGTGTTAAAATCTACTCCACATTCCTTCTTTAGGTATTACATTTAATAAATGTGTTCAATTTTTTTCCATCACTTTGTATAGATCAGCAACTCCTACAGAATATGGAACAACAAATGGATTTAATATTTATATCGAATATCTACTAATGTATCATATGTTTTAACTTGCTTGAAATATATTCAGCACTTTACACCAATGAGTGTCAAATGTTTTACTGCTAGTAACAAAGTATGTATCATAAATTGAAAAATTTCTAATTATCATATTTAGTTTTGTTAGTGACCATCTTAAAGCTTAATCTAGTGATTTAAATATATTATCTGATTTACATAGGTGTACACTTAACTCCTTAACGACTGTTAATATTGAACATGAGCCAGTGGGGCACTGCTCCCAATGTACAAATAAACTGGATGGCTGCTTTGAAGGTATTTAGTGAAAAGATAAAGTCTGTTCAAGCAAAAGACGCTTCAGAATGTAAAATCATGCCTTCATGCTTATAATCTAGCTCTAATTAATCTATATGCAACTATGCCTATTTTTATTGCAGAGTAGCCACAATATTAGTGCAAATTTAATCCAAGAAGTTTTGTCTCTAAATTTCTTGTGGCTTTCTGGACCATTGTGATCTCTTATTCTATTGCCTGATGTCTCTTCTTCCATGCAGTTGTCAGTTCCACCCAGGAGAGTGGTGTCACTTCCAACCGTGACCCTGTAGCACTTCCCTGTCCCTGAAAACTGTGTGTAGCATTACAGAAACAGTTTGAATTTCTCAAAATTTCACAGGTACCAAAAGCCTCTGGCCAAATTTTGAAACAGGTTAGAGGAAGACAGTCCCATGTGCCTTTCTCTCTTCATCCCTATTGCTTCCAGAAATTTCACCAAAAATAAAGCATTTGAGATGTCGATAAAAGATCTATGCTGTTTGATAAGTGATCAAAACAGATGGTATTTTTAGCATATTAAACTAATGTGCATTATCTAGTCTTTCACATCTGGTTCCTTTAACGGTTTTATATAACACGAGAAGTAAATTCTTGCATTTGTTGATTTTGTTGCTTTTGTTATAATTTATTACTGCCCAGATGATCATGTGTCTTCTTGTTTTCAATTCTTCTTTATTACAGCTTCTATGATAATTTATCAACTAAATTTCATGTTTAATCCTTTGCCATAAGCTAGCTCATTAACAAGTGTTTTTCAGGTAGTATGGGTAATTATTTAAAGTATACATTACCACTGAGGTAAATAAATCCCTTCAATATGTCATTTAAACCATTATAACATCATTATTGAGAAGTAGAACATTGGCTGAGAGTTTTTTAAGTATCTTACCAATATACAACATTACCTGGTTTCATTCAGGGTCACAAGAGAATAATTGTATTTGTAGCTTGCATTCTTTTCTTTTCTTTTTTTTCCAACTGGGGGCAACGAGTATGTAGCAAAACTTGTCAGCTAAGTTCATAAACATTTACAGTAACAATCACTATTAAAATCTAATATGCATATTATAAAATTATAATTTTATTCCTGGATTGGAAATTATTTCTAAATGTCCACATGTCACTGATATATATATATATATCACATATACACACACACACATATATATATACACATACATGTATATATCTTTTGTTGCATATAGAGAGGAGGAGAGAGAGGAGTATATATATATAATTAAAATAAAAATATATATTTATTAATATATTTACATATATGTGTATATATGTATACGTGACTCAGACTTCAATGAGAAGAAAAGAGAAAAAAGTGAAAAGAGAAAAAAAATGTAACAATTTTGTTTGGTATTTTGCTGCTAGAGTATAAAATACTGATAGCTCAATTAAATGTATGAGCTCATATATATATATATTCAAATATATATGTAATCTTCCCATTTCTATATATATGTACATATATAAATTTTTTCTTGTTCAGATAATCCTATGTCATACAATGAATTATCCTATAAAAGTTTTTTAAAAATACCTCATTAGAGAAATGCTGTCCTTTCCATGCTTAGTTTGTTCTTCCATGTATTTTATATACTAATTTGATATTTCACATGTTAACAAGAACTGCCACTTTATTTCATTTTAATAAATAGCGGTGCTTGGTTTTGTCCGATTGTCTCCTGTAAGTAAAAAATGCAGTATTTTGTGACATCTACATTGCAATGCTCCAATTTCAATGAAAAAGAAAGAAGAAAAAAATAATTAACTTTGTTTGGTATTTTGCTGCTAGAACATAAAATATTGACAGCTCAATTAAAAGTATGAGTTCAAATGAAATGTACTTGCTCATTTCAAATTTATATGCAGTTCATTAAAAAAAAAGCAGCTATTCTGCAGTCTCTTTGAATGGGATGTTGTAGAAACAGGATAGTGGACTGGGAAGCAGGAAACTCAGCTTTTGGCCAACTCTACCAGTAACAAATTGTGCCATGGTGGCAATTCCTTCATCTCTGGAGGCCTTGGTGTTTGCATTTGGAACATGACAAAGTAAAATTGCACTATCTTTAATGTCATTTCTAGGAGAAAACCCAATGCTATGTGCTTATTTGGGAAGGATGCTAGAATTTTAAGTATCTTCACACCGTTGCACAAACCACTAAAAATGAAGCACCACTAGCAACATATCTAAATATAATTATTTTATATGGTAGTAGGGTGAAATTTGAAAACAGATTGTCATTCTAGAAATATGTGGAAATCCTACACAGATAAAAAGTAGCAAGGGGATAACAGATAATGGGAAACTTAAAGACCGTGAACTGTAATATCTGGAGTATCCTTTCTAATTCTTCATTTTCCACTAAATGTGGTCATTTTCTTCTTGTTGATGCCTTCATTTAAGGCCAGCAAATGATTTTGACCCTCCTCTAAATCCAGACATGTTTTTCCACACACTTTGATAATTTGCTTCACGGCAAGGACAGACACAATGTTTTTAACTTTTGTGTTTAGCAATGCAATGATGTACTGCTTATACTTCATGGTCTGGGCTAAATGTCATCCAGAGTGTGTCCCATGATCAATGTCATTAATAACGCGTTCCTCTATGGCTCTCTAACCCCTTTTTCAGAGGGAATAAGATAACCCTCTTATTTTTATGAATTGGAAAACAATAATTCCTCTAGCTAAGGTGTGTGAGCCCTGGAAGTGAGCGCTTTATCAATCTAAATTAGACCAGAAGCATTTTGTTCAGTGAAGTGTAGGCTACAGTTCATTGATTCAGTAACATTAAGTAATTATCATGTTAGAATAACAGCACTTCCTGAACTTCTTAAACTCATTGGTCAATCCACGAATCAATCAATATATCTCTTCAGAGAAGTGGAATAAAAATTAATGTTCCTATGGATGCTTTAACAGTGTATGTATTTACTACCTTAAGTTTGAACTGAAAAGATTCTCAAGAAATATTCTAGAATTAAGTATTTTTGTATTTGAATGGGGGGAACCTAACTTGCTTAAAAAGCCCCATTAAGTTATTTGAGCAAAATATGTATCTGCCTGATATTATTCATACCATCCTTAATAATTTTAATCTGGCCTCAGGTTTTGAGTTCATACTCATGTGTTACGTGCTTTTAAACATCATAGATATATCTGAAGAACATATTTAGGAAAAATGAAGACACGAGCTAGGTGAGAATGAACAAAGGAATTAAAAAAGGGCTTCTGTTTTGCAGGTAAATATTCAAAAAGAAATGGAGAACAGGCTACAAATTTATGGTGTGCAGATAGAATTATTTCTGAAAAGCATCTTTTTTCCAAAATGCAATATCTGTCTTTCTTCATGTTCCATCTGTCTAGATAGCTGATCTATAATGAGCCGAAGAAGAGATTTTGATCTTTCCTAAGAGTGTTTTGTCAATGATCAGAAAGAACTGGTTTCATTTTTTTCCAAGTTGAACTAGAATGTCATAAATCAAGAAAGGTGAAGTTTCTCAGCAAAAGGGGTAGTAAATGCACTGAACCTTTACAAGTTGGTATAGCATTGTATTTTTCCTTTTTTTTTTTTTTTTTTGGTGTGTGTGTGTGTAAAATGTATTGATAAAAGAATCTGTGCACCTCTGACACTTTTGGAGGCAAATGAAAATATCATGGGGAGAGAACAAAGATGAGGTTAGCAGGATCCTTCCTAACCAAAGAATTTATAAAACATAAAACAAGTTGGACCCGTTTTAAAACTTCAAGACAAGACACTCACATGCATTTGTATGAAAAAAAGAGAACCTTCATAGTGTTAACTGATTTTTTTTTATCATTATGCTCTTTTCAGGGATTTTTAGCTTCGAAGTTGTTTCATTTTAATATTGAAATTTTCCTTCACTTACTTAAGTCTATATTTAAATGTATGTATGTGCACAGTATGTGTACATTGTTTTAGTCTCCTAGGTGTGTATGTTTATCTAAGCAGAATTTATGGACTGCCTCACTTCTTCAGTAAAAACCTTTAATGAAGATGGAGACTGCTTCTCAGAAACAAAATACATTTCTATATTTCTAACTCAATTTTTCTGCCTTTGGTGCAGTGACTAATAACAAACATATAGTTCATTACAGAATTCCAAACTGCCCATTAATAATTAGTTATCGTTAGGGGATATTAATTCCACCCCCCCCACCCCCCCCGCAGCATCCAGGTACTGCAGCCAGGGGTTAACTAAGAAGTTCAGTTTAGGGGAAGACATATTAATGCAGACCTCAAAATATAAAATGTTATTGAGGATCAATAAGCATCCTTTTATATTTCACGTCTTTCTTGGTCTAGTCTGGAAGCCAAATTTTGGGTTCTCCCTCACCACTGCTGAGTATAGTCTTTAGTATTTAGCAATTCAGTTCTCTTTTCATCTCTAGTTTTCTTCACTTTTTTCACTCCAAATCCTCCTTTTCATTGTCGTTGCCAGCTAAAAATGTACTCTTTTTATTGGGCGAGTCCTTTAATAAATATATTAGGTAGTGCTAGCTGCTATAACGAAAAGACCACATATTGTGTGACGGTTGAAGTATATTAGAGGGATTTTTCCCCTTGTTCACTTACTGACCAGATAAGAGTTGTTCTTGATCTGAGGTGTGATCCTGCACCTTCAGAAACAGACTAGCAAGGGCTTTGTCATCTTCTTTAAGGAAAAAACAAACAAACCTCTTGGATTGCATTGCCCATCTGCCAGTCACACAGTCATCCAGAAGGGGAGGGGAGCATAGCAGAGTGTTTGGGATGTCTTAGTGGGTCAAGCCTACAAAATAAACAATCTCTTCTGCTCACAATCCTTTGTCGTTTAACTGTATGGTCATGCTTAATTTAAAAAGTAAGATGGGCAATGCAATCTACCTGTAAAGACAGACAGGAAGATGAAGAAAGCATTTTCATAAATAGCTTAGCTGTCCCTGCACAAGAAAGTCACTTGACTCTAAGTGAAACTTTTGTGCATTTAACCCTGCCACAAAAACACCTGTATCTCTATTTTCAGATGAGAGATAGGGTCACTTAAACAGTCTTTTACTGGTCAAATATACATATGTATTAATTGCTTACTGAGTTTTTACTTAGTTGACTTACTGCTTTTCTATCCAATGGTAATTCTCGCAGGCACATTTTTATCTTAGATTTGATCAATCATGTATGATATCATTCAGAGAAAGACTGAAGATTGCTGCTTACTGGTTTAATGTCCTTGATTTTTCTGTACTTAACGTTTCATGAAGAGGGTGCCTGGGTGGCTCAGGTCATGATCCCAGGATCCTGGGATCGAACCCTGCATCTTTGGGCTTCCTGCTCAGCAGGGAGCCTGCTTCTCTCACTCTTTCTCTCTCTCTCCTTCTGCCCCTCCCCACTGCTGATTCTCTCTCTCTCAAATAAATAAATAAAAATCTCTAAAAAAAAAAAAGAAGGTTTCATGAAGATTAAGATCCATTTCAATATTGATCATTCCTGATACCTAGTAGTAAGATCGATGCTTTTTTTTTTATGGTAAGTATCAAAGTAATACGTATAAATGTGTGTTTAATGAATGAAAAAGACAAAAAGTTGATGAGATGGATAATTTATTTTAAATAATAATTATATTATTAACTCCAGTAGATGAGATATTTCCTTTTTAAAGAGAAAATGTTATTCCTAGGGAGAAAAACAGGAATTTCATTTTTGAAGCATATACTTCTAGCTTTGAAAGTTATCTTATATTTGAGGAACTTGTCTTTGATTACCCTTGATACATAGCTTTTGCACTTTCATTTAATTCTTTGCCTGCATTTTTCAACCTCACACCACATTTCCTCTGTATCCTTTTACTTTCTCCAAAAGAATGTGAATTTTAGCTCCAGCTGAAAATTTACCAAAGATTCTAAGAACAGACATGATAGACATTGTCTATCAACAAATACAGAGCCTCTTAGTTTAGATGGAAAAAATATTATTCATTTGCCTTCATATGCATATGGATGTTTTAAATTTAATGTGAATAGCTTAAAGACATTTTATATGGCATTATTCATGGTGGAATTTCTTGTCATGAGAAAGAAACAATTAATAAAAAAAGGCAATTATTTTCAGCAGTTTAAAGAGGAAGATTTAATGAAACATTTATATATGGTAGTACAGTCACCATATGCAAAACAGCATAAACAAAGATTCATTTTAATATAAAGATATTAAAAAGTTTTCATTTTTAAAAGCAATTTCATGGTATATTTTATTTAATGCCCATTCTTTATTACTTTCAGTTGAAAAAATATTATCCTCATGAACATTTTTATCAGTCTTATGCAACGAGACAGATTACTACTTTTTTTTATACTGAGAAAAGCTCTGAAATTAGAAAAATTAAAGTTTTCTTTAGGGCTTCATTTTTAGTCTTTATTTTCCCAAAGGATTATGAAGTCTTCCATCCTACTAGATCATCTTATTCAAGTCAGACATAACATCATGTGCTGTAGTTATTTTGGATAACATTGGTAACTGTTCTTAGCATTCAGAAGACCATGAAAATACTGGGAAAGCCTCAAAGTTGAATAGTTTATAGTTAATAACCAGTAGGTCCACCAGACTCAGGATGATAAATCTTCATAATATTCAAAAATGATTTAAGAAGTTTTCCTTCAATTTTTCTGTGTGTGTATAGTTGTGTAGCTAAGTTATTACCAATCAGTTGCATCTAGAAAATACACATACATAGACACACATAACACACAACTCTGTCTCTCTCTCTGCATACACACACACACCCACACCCATAATGATGAAAATAAGTCCTTCACTGTAGCAATTTTATCATGTAATTTTAATAAACCTACATCAAAAATAAGATGTGAACAAAGTCAAATTTAGAAGTAAATAGAATGTTTAATAGACATGTATTTAAAAAGGCATCTATGTAAAGGACTAAAGAACTGAAGTATCAAATAACAAGTTAAGACTTAAACCTTTAAATGTTCATTTACCAGAATTACTTTGTAAACTTTACAATTATTTCAAATCTTAAAAAGGAGAGCATTCGCATTTCTGCAAAACAATTAAAATTATCCTACTTTAAAAGGTTTTTGCTCTATAATAGTATAATGGCATTACTGCTGATAGCATTAGTTCCATTAATGCAGGAATTAATAATATGCTGGTACCTGGCTCAGGTCTTACATACATAGTTCAAGATATTTGCATAGCATTTAACAGGTTGTGATGACTATGCTGTAGCTATATAAGCCTGAAAAATAAAATCCATTCAGAATGCCTTAAGATAATTATTTTCATTCAGAATTATATAAACTTGAGTATTCTGTCTATGCAGACTTCTGTTCTTTAGCTCTTAGATATTTTTGATTCCTTCAAATTATACTCTATAAAATAGATTTGATGCTACACTAGGTGAATTTGTGTATTACAAGATTACTAGAGGTTGATCTTCCATTATTTCAGTTACATACAATCTGATACAATAAACTTACTCACTGAGAGCAAAACGAATTATGCTCTCACTTATGAGAAAACCATGCTCCAACACACAGTTGCTATTCAAATAAATTCATTCACGCCTACATGTTATTAGGTACTAAATTACCTTTAAAATAATTCAGTAATTTAAAAAGTAGAAGGTTTTTATTAAGGGATTTTTAGAGCAAAAGAAGAAATGTAATTTTAGCACAGGCAACCATTTCTAACATGAATTCGCTGATCTAGAAAATTACTTTAATGCACATATCAATATACAAGCCAGTTGCTTATATTTCAGCAATTTAAAAAAATCTATGTATTCATTTTTTGTGTGTAATGAAAATATATAAGTAATTTTCATAGCAAAACCATAATTTTGACTTTATTACTGTTATTCCAGGGAAATGAAGTTTTAATTGATAAGTTTTTATTTAATTAATTAAAATTAATAACAAGTACAAAATGGGAAAGCATAATTCATCCTAGGTTTAGTGTAATCTTTCTGTATTGAGAAAATTAAATGTATTGATAGAAAAATGCATCTTTAACTTGTTTATGATAAAAGAGACCTGGTAGCACTTAATTTAAGATTTGAAAAAAAGGACATGCATCTTAAGAAGAATATGAAAGAAAGAGAATATTATTTTATTAAATACCACTACTTAGATGTCTCAAATTCATGTACATTACTGAACTCAAATCATTTTCATTTTTAATATCATTTTAAAACTCCATGTCTGTTATAATGTTTGGCATACAGTGGACATTGAATAAATTGTTTCTGGGTGGATAGCTGAATAGAAAATTATTTAATATGAGATCTAGTTTGAAATTCCTATCTTGCCATTTCCTAGCTATTTACTTTAAAACTTATGACTTACCATTATTTATGCTATTGATGACAGTAATATACATCTTGAAGTTATTTCTGCTCTTTATTTAGAGGGGACTATATTTTTGTGCATCAGGGAAATGTAATATTTCAACGTAAGTGGTAAGGCATTTTTAACATTTTTTTAATTTCTAATACTTTACATAAATAAACGCCCAAGGATGATTGTTTTTACTTCCCAATTATGTTGATTATATCTATTTACTCAAAGATTCCCATATTGAAAGATAAATATGAATCCCATATAACTTTTGTTACATGCTAAGTATTTGAAAAACAGGGTATATCTTTTGTATGCCTGAAACTTCTGCTAAATAATATGACTTGATTTGATATGGTCTTTGAATCACAATTTAATTCACTCCTGTTTATTTGTTCCTCTAGTATAAATCAGGTTATACATTATTTATTCATGTTTCCTTTTAAACCATCTCAGATTCATTGCTTATTATATTTCCAAAGTGTACATAAATATGCATATATTTCTTTCTCTAACTTTCATCTATTTATGCAAATTTTTCATTTTATATTTCAGCATTATCATTTTCATAAATAAATTCCTTATGACATCCTTCTCATGACATTCTAATGTATCTAGTTGCGTGGAGCTTATTTGCTGTATTTTAAACTCAAGTTTTCATGCTTGGTTCTTCTTTCACCTTTCCCCATATTTCTTTGCTCTTCTTTTTTTGTCTTACCCTTCTATTCCAATATTCCTGATTTAAAATAAAATTTCATTTACAGAAAGTTTTCCCACAATTTACATCACTCAATACAAATGTATAAAATCAGTGCTCAGTAAGAACCTTACCTTAGGGGTGCCTGGGTGGCTCAGTTGTTAAGTGTCTGCCTTTGGCTCAGGGCGTGATCCCAGAGTCCTGGGGTCGAGCCCCGCATCAGACTCCCTGCTCTGCTGGGAGCCTGCTTCTTCCTCTCCCACTACCCCTGCCTGTGTTCCCTCTCTCGTTGGCTGTTTCTCTCTCTCTGTTAAATAAATAAAAATCTAAAAAAAAAAAAAAAAAGAACCTTACCTTAAATTGGCAAACTTACAGCCAAACCAATTTATAGAATACTTTTTCAAGTGTCCCAATTTAGAGCAGCAATAGAAGCTAGTCAGGACCACACAGAAATGACAAACTTCAGGAAGCAAACTTTAAAAATCAAAGTGGGTGAACTCACTATTGTTACATTGCATGTCATATGCATTTGGCAAGGTATGCATAGGTACGAGTTCTATCCTCTTCAACACCTCAGCCAGGGAACAGTAGGAAAATTCTTTTGATTTCTGTATGAAGGCAAGGGAAGGTGATCTAGTCTATCCATTTGGACGGGACCTAATTTGGCTAGCGTAACTCTAGCAAGAGAAAAACTTTTGGAAATGTTTAGGGGGAAGAAGATGATGAGAATCGATTGTTAATGTGTTTTTATTATTTGGTGGTTAAAAATGCACTTATTGAAAAGCATTATTTAGAAGGGTACCATTTCTATTTCCTGTTGAAGGAATATTTCAGCATCAACATGTATACATACACAGTTCTAAATAAAAATAATTGTTTTATTATTACTATAACTCATATGGTTTTTATATATATGATGTCACTTACCTCCTATTGTTTTTCTAACTTGTCACTCTACTTGTTTAGCCTCATTGCTTAGCCTCAGGTTCCCTTTCTCCTAAAGTTGCTTTGGTTCATTTTTACTTGTCCATTTAACTATCTCTCTCCATCTGAGCAGAAACTTTTGCATGCCATTCTAAGGACACTGTTGTCATACGCTTTGTTTGCATTGTGTAATACACAAATAAATTCCTCTTGCCAAATGCATATGATAGTGCATGCTTTCCTTCAGCACAAGAGGACTTATGACTTGATTAGATTTAATTACTGTTAAATCTAAGATGGAATTTTGCTCTAAACCATTGTCCACTTATACGATTGTGAATATAATAGGGAGATTCTAAGTATTTCATGACCACAGGTTTGTATGGGTCATATTTTTGGTCAAAGGAGAATGTGTGTGTTTATATAACTTGATGTTTTTTTGCTGTCAATGTTTCCTTTTAAACATAAAATTTATCTTTAGATGACTTCATATTTGTAAAGCACCTCTCAGAAACAATCATACCATGCCTAAATTCTCCCTTGTTCAACCTGGGCATCTTTTTTTATTATTCTCTATATGCTACACACCTGTAGATCATGTGTTCTTATGATATGTGTAAAGAAAATTGGACAGATGTACATTTGTGATGATTATGTCAATGAGAAACTGCATTTATTTCCTTATGTTTTCTATTAGATTTGCTTTGATTGTTTATTTTAAGAACAGAAGTAAATAGTACAAGAGGTAGGTTAACAACGATTATACCGGTGAAGATGCAAGAAGACTAAGAAATGTCTGGTGGGCTAGTAGCATTTTTATCAACGTACCATAAAGAAAAAAAAAAGAAATATTTCTTGGGCTTCCACAGCACTTAAAAATGAATAGTATTTTCAAAATAAAGGTCAAGACTATATAAGAGAAATCTGCAACATGAGGCTAGGTATACTCTTATTTACCTTTATAATATATTTTTATTTTCATTTAAGTTTTGTTAATATTGCCATTAGGGAAAAAAAAAAAAGTGTGCATATCAGGCCAACACATTTATTCAAAAAAGGCTATGCTGGCCAACACATAACAATAACTGCTGATCTAAAAATAGGCACCTCTTTTGAGGTGCCTTTCCTGAAGTGGGAAAATACTGGTACTGGTTATTCTTATTCTTCTCAATCTGCCTGGTGGATCAAAGCAGACATTTATGAAATAATTATCCATAGAACAGACAGAAGTCATCTGAGTCAGAATGAAGATTATACAGAATAATTGACAAGTTGTATAAAGAAGTAAATAACAAAACAACAAAATCTCCCTCAAATTCTGTATTCTCTCTTCAATCTCTTTTGTTAATCTCATTGTCAAGTTTTTTCAAAAGTGTTCATTAGACTTAATATCTTCATTTTATCACTCTCATTTTCTAAAGCATTGCATTCTGCTTTCTCCTTTGATTTTTTTAAATTAATCTTTTCATGGCAAAGCCCCTAAGGCATATTGGTGGTCACTCCCAATAGACATGACTCTGATCTTTTATAAACTTGGTTTTCCTGCAATATTTGAATTATGAAAATCTCTCATTCTTAATTTTTCCCTGCCTTTGGATGTACCACTCTCTCTTCAGTAATCAACTATTTTAGTCTCCTCATCCAATAGCTGCTGTTTTTTTCGTGTTACCCTACATCTGTTTGCTTGGGTAGTTGCTTTCTACATTGAATCTGGGCTTGACCCTGTGACTAATTTTGGCCAATGGGACAATAACAAACTTGAAACAAGAAAAGACTTGAAAAATGCTTGTTCATTGGGCTGTACTCTTGGGAGCTAGGAGGCATGATATCAAGCCCAGTCACCACCTGCCATCCCAGATGACACCAGCCTATCCCCAGAAGCAGAGCCCCCAGAAGCAGATGACTGGTAATTGGCCATAGATGTATTAGGGAGCACAGCCAAGATTATAAGAACTGCGAGTGAAGCCCACTACAAATGACACTTCACAGAGCTGTGTGTTCCCAAATGGTGGTTAATGTATGGCGCGGCTTTGGGTGGTTTGCTAAAATGAAAACAATGAACAAATTTACTACTTTTCTTTCTGTGCCTAGATCTTAATTAGTGACACAACTATCTATTCTGTCATCTGTCTGGAAAACCAAAGTCTTTTTCAAATGTCTTCTTTCCATTCTGTCTTTCATCAGTTGATCCTTAATTCTTGCTGTTTTTTTTTAATCTTGCTGTTATTTAAACCTCAAATTATTTTAATACTGAAATAATTGAATGTTTTATAAAATTAATATATATTTTTGATTACTTGATATATGCTAGAATTATTAAGGCAGTAACTAGAAGTACAATGATTTGTTCATTTTGGAATATGGACTTAAGTGCCTCTCTCCACCCTTAGGTTCTATATTCCATATCTCTTTCATAACACACAATATTTTGATTGTCTTATATGGTGTAGGTATGGGCCTATTGTTGATTCTTTAATTTTATGTTATTTCATTAATCCTGAGCCTTCTGAAAGGTTTTTAAAGTCGTCTTTCTCAAAAATAGTATAGAGAATGAAAAGATAGTCTATTTATTGAGGCTTTTTTTCATTTATAAAAACGAAGAATTGTGTCTCTGGTTGTTTCACTAAGATGTAAAATCTCCATCATCTTGATTCCTTGTTTAACCAAAGACTGTTTGCACAGCTTGCAAAGAATACTTTTGTAGGCAATTAAATCTCTACAGTGCCTCTGTCTCATGGCTATGTTTGCCAGCTTTCTGGACCAGAATTTCTATTCTCACTTACAAAGCTAAGTAATACCCACAAAATCCTTGAAGGAATTTAAAATGACGTTTCTGACAATTAGAGTACAAGGGGGAAAACTCTTAAACATTTGGCATTGGATAGTTATATGAGTGAGTGTCTTTTCTTATTATACCTATCATAAGTGCTATGCACAGGAAACGTTTTAAAATATGTTGCCAATATTTCTTAGCTACTTATACCTTGCTACTTCACTCAGAAAGACATGCCCTTTCTAAAGTAATCATGGAAACAAATGAAACAAGTCTTCTGTCAAGCACCCAGTCAACATAGCTTTGTGAGTGGATTGAGTATATCATAGGGCATTGTCAATGTTGACCTTAATGAAACGACTCCTATCAAGTATTATAGTATGTGGTATGCTTCTACACTTTGTTATTTCTTTTCATTTGCATTAATGCGTCTTACTAATAGTAGGTGTTCAATAAATAATGTTAGAATAAGTAAAAATTAACAAACAGTAAGTTATTTCTCTATTCAGATTTCTTTCCTAACTTTTTTATTCCTGTGTCAGCTATAATAAAGGGGGAAATACATAGTTTTGGAGTCTAAGAAACATACGCCACCTCTTAAAAACTTTCCCTTTAAATTGATGTGTTGGTTAGAGGAGAAAACTTATATATAGAGGCGAGAGAGAATTCTAAAATACAGAATTTGAATATAGGTGATAAAAATCTAAATCTTGGGGCGCCGGGGTGGCACAGTCATTAAGCATCTGCCTTCGGCTCAGGGCGTGATCCCGGTGCTCTGGGATTGAGCCCCACATCGGGCTCCTCTGCTAGGAGCCTGCTTCTTTCTCTCCCACTCCCCCTGCTTGTGTTCCCTCTCTCCCTGGCTGTCTCTCTCTATCAAATAAATAAATAAAATCTTTAAAAAAAAATCTAAATCTTATAAAACTGATGGGCACTTTGCTGGGTCAGTGTGAGTGAGGACGGGCAGATGGAGAGACAGATATGGGACAGCTACATCAATTTAATCATATTGCGTTCTTGAGAATATATATTTAAAATTCAGCTATATAAGAATGATATGCTATAAAAAGTGCTAAGACTAATCCTTTGTTTTTTCCTTGGAAATTTTTATCAAAATTGAGCCTGCTATTGCTACTTTTTTAACATGACGTCAACAAAATGTAAATTAAGTTTAGTAATCTGCAAGTTGATAATGAGATAGTTTTTCCATTCATATAAGAAAAACATTATTAGAAATAAACAAGTGTCCTACTTTTTATATTCAGATTCTCTTTTTTTTTTTTTTTCCTGGTTTATATCTTAAAACAACTAGCATATTCAAGGATTAGATCTATGTGTTTGGACAAATGCTGTTGTATTATGTTATAAACAGAAGCGTTTATAGGGATTTGGTTAAATGAAGTAGCAAATGCACAAAAATAAGCCATTAAAAATGGCTTAATACTCAATTCAAACCACTGATGACCACTATTTATGGATAAGAGCATACCCTATTTTCTCACCAACACTTCTGCTTTCTATTTGGCATGCATCCAAATTTCTGCTGTGTTAACATTTGCTCCTGGGAGGAGATGAAGGAAAAAAGGTCCATAAGGTTTCCACTGGCCCAGATAGTAGAAACATCTGCTGGATTCATGAGCAGCTTGCTGGCCCAAGTCAGCAGGGAGAGTTGATGCTTATCAGCCTTGCCATATGAGTCAATATTTCCTGTGCCCTGGGGCTACACAAGCTTAATCAAGAAAAAATAAGGAAGCGCATTACATGTCAAAATTCCCTCATTAAATAAGCATTATATATTTTTAAAGTAACTATCATGGCATTATAAATTATGAATTTAGTACTAATGAAATTCGAATTGTAACAAATAGCAGATTTTATTGAATTTTATCATTCATTATTCAATTTTGAGTAATGATGGATTCCATGCATTTAGAACTTTGCTTACAGAGATTTGACCCTTAAATGTGAAGAGTTTGTTGTTCTTGCTGAGAAAAAGTTTGTCAAAAAATTATGTACCACATTTTTTTTTCATAGTCATCTTTGTAGGTACCTTTAAATTAGCTGGTCAATTATTTAAATGTGAGATTTGGGATTAGAGTCCTGAACATAAATTTAATGAATAATTACTAAATATAATTATTGATTTTTAACACACACATTTGCTATTTCAGAAATAGTTGTATTCAGAAGTGTATACTTATTGCCATGTTATTGCCAATACCCTATACACTTGCAATTTTTGTTTTGTTTTGTTTTTACAGTTGCTCTCTGAGTCTGTGGCTTATCCTATCAGTGCCCTAAATTTGAAAAATCTGTACCTTCCAAGGATTTGTTAAAATTTTCGCAAAATACAGCAATGGATGGATATCTAAATTTAAGCAATGAGACGTATCAGCTGTTACTAATAATATGCATATATTATAAAAATATATATATTTTTATGTATATTTTTATTTATATATTATATACATATAATATATTTATATATTATATATAGAGGAAAATACATCTTATATTTATCTATCTATATTTATCTATGTATCTAACATAGCATACATCTTTGGTTTCAGATCTGTCAAAGCATATAAGACTAGGAATTTGAAATGAAAATCAGTTGTTGCACTAATTATATGTAGAATTCATGAAATTTGGCAGTCTGTTTAGTTTCAGTCTGGTCTGGAAAGGAAATAGGACAAATAGAAACAGTTTTGAGCATGAATAATGTGATTACTCTATTCTTATTGGACGAGCATTTACCTCAGCAGATAGACTATGCAGAAAGTATCCTTTTTGTTAATCTGATACTCTGGTTGCCTGCCCACTTTACTAGAGCAGTAGCACAATTCTTGGTTTCATGTATATGATAATATCCATGAGACACAACAGGCTTTATCCAACATCAAATGTATCCAAAGGTCACAAGACAAGTGATACAACAAGGATGTCAAGAACTCGCAGAAGCTCAGTGACACTGAAATGCTTCAGAGTGTGCACAGTTACTCCTTATCCAAGACTCGACTGCGCCGATTTAGGTACCACACCTCAGGGAGAAGACTCCAGTTCTGGAGTCTATTCAGTTTTTTTGCTTTTTTATTTTTTTTAAGATTTTATTTATTTACTTGAGAGAGAGAGTGAAAGAGAACAAGCAGGGGGAGCGGCAGAGGGAGAGGGAGAAGCAGGCTCCCTGCTGGCAGGGAGCCCAACTCTGGTCTTGATCCCAGGACCCCACCAGGATCATGACCTGAGCAGAACGCTTAACCCACTGAGCCAGTCAGGAGCCCCTGAGTTTTGATGCCTTTGTAGGCACGCAGCCTTCACAAGATTATGTCACCAGTTACCATTCTCTGGTACAACGTCATTCAGTCAATCCTCATTTATTATTCAGTAAATATTCCCAACAATGAAATGTAGATGCTTAGTCTAGTGCACGGCCACCTCCCCAGTTCTCCTTTATTTTGAATCCAGTATACACCTATGAACTCCTTGAACTGCAAAGATGATTCAACCAGAGTCAACTTTTTAGGAAAGACCAAGAACCAGCTGTTAACCCTTTCTTTCCAATATTGTAGTGAAGAGATCACTGGTGTTGCTACCAATACTTTTTTTTCAGTTATCATTTTGCATCCATCTCTCCAGAACATGTGTTCTTAAAATTTCAGGAATCAGTTGAGATATTTTCAATTCCATCTCTATTTTATTGAAGTTTAATTTTAATAATTTCCATTTGAAACATTCCAATTCATTATAATTTTCTATTAACAGATTAAAAATGTAGTAACCCCAAAAAGGGATATGAGAAGATGGCATTAATTCTTTTTCTGCTTCATCAGAAGTAGAATTCTTTGAGCCGACTTATTTGTACATATCTATACAAAGTATCAAGTTTCATTTTAATATTTTCCCACAGCAGTTTCCACTTGCTCTCATAGGGCAGTGTTTCCCCTAGATCTAATGTGGCACTACAAAGGATCTGAACATCAAAGCATGTAAACATGGACAAGATGGGTGAAATCAACATTAATGAAATCTTTGTGCATTCAGAAATGATCAAACAGTGAAAAACACATCCTATTAACCACTGTGTTATTACATTTTTTTTTCGAAAGAGAGCTTGTTCCTTAGGGAATAGTCCAAGTTGATTTATATGTTGCCACATATTGATCAACACTTACATAATTCAGGTGGTGTCATTTTGAACACGTTTCATGTGTTCAAAAATATGTACCCATTATGTCCATAGTGATATCATATGCCTGTTAGAGAATGAAGTGTAACATGTATTTCTGCCTCTGCTAACAAGAATTTTCTACATGTCTTGGGTTCACATACTAATAGTTTCCTTGAGCATAAAAATGCTGTTATTAGAACAGAAAATACTCATTTCTATTATATCAATCAAAGAAAGAATTGTTTTATAAAGTTTTAAAAGACACTCTCATACAGGAGAAAATTTCAAATATTTTATGACCTCACTTTGCAGTCCTTTGGGAACTCATTATTTATTTGAAAGCATGGTGTTGTTATCCATTCAGGGAAATATATCTTTGAAAAAGAACACTGTTTTAAAAATAATGTGTACATCCTTAGATCATTTACCAGCAATACTTTCCTTTCTCCCAGATATTACTGCAGCTTCTAAAACAAGCAATAAAACAGAAATTCTCCATTATTAATAACAAGGCACTTCCCAAAGCAATGGCATTTCAGAGTGGAAGTAAGGAATAAATTGTCTCTCAAGGAGTAGGGGGATATGGGAAATATGGGTAACAATTCTGTTTTGGTACAAACTCAAGTCAGTGAAAATGGGTCACCATTTACTAGATTATTTACAATGTAAAATTTTTAAAAGTACCAAATTTAGTTACCTTTATAAATTATCCCATGATTTAATGAATTATTTGATATTTTCTCAATAAGGTTCTTGTTATAAACACTATTTTTACAGTGATTCATTTCTAAGATTAAAAATCCTTGCGTTAAGCATAATGATTAATTAGCAGAAAAACCATGTCTTCCAGACATGTATATTGAGTCGCTTCCCTCAGTGGCTTGCCATTGTTAGAATAAATGCAAGCTCCTTATTAAGACATAAAAAGCCCTGAATGATCTGGCCTTGACTTTCTATCCTCCCTTGTGTTGGAGCCATTGATCTGTTGCTTTTCATGCACCAGACTCAATGGTTGTTTTTTTTTTTTTTCTTTTTTTTTTCAGTTCCTTCAATAGTCAACCTCTTTCCTGCCTCTTGCTTAGAATCTTTTACTCAGGTAACTTACTTTTGTGAATACTGGCCACCCTTCTCCAACATTTGTGTCCTTTGGCAACTTTTAAATGGCTGGGTCTTTCTCCCCATTTAGGTTTCAGCTGAAATGTCACAACCTTCTTAGCCAGGCTTTCCTGTATAAATTTGTGTTTTCTTGTTATCTCTAGGCTGTAAGTTCTAAAGGTAAAACTGCATCATTTCTAGCTTGTTCACGGTTGTATCTCTAGCACCTACAACTTGAAGCACCTTCTCAGCACAAAGAATGTATTCTTTGAGTAAATGAATCTCATGAATTATATTTTACAGGCAAAATCCACTACAAACGTGAAGATAATTTTCAGGGAACCTTAATGTTATATACATTTATGTGTGTATTTCATATGCCTAATATGAGCTGATTGTACATTATTGGCTCTGTGTTGATACCATATTTTTCTTAGATATATCTTGTATCTATGACATCTCAAAATTTCTTATTACATCCCTTAATCCAAAGAGTTATAATTCAAATAGAAATCTCTGTTGCTCTTTTATGTGAACATCTTTATTTAATGTTCCAATGCAATTATTTAAATTTTCTGAAGAGAATAAAATATGAAAAGAACATTAATGTATAGACAACTTGGCTAATAGTCAATATAATTTTATGCTTGCTGAGTATGCAAATATGTGGTACAATCCAAAAGAAAGATGTTATCAATATACCTCCTACAACTAAGTGAAATCACTAATTAGCAACAATATATTAGGCAACAATTAATTTGATTTGGTATATATATATATTTTTTCATTTGGAATCAGGGAGTACCAGCATAAAAACCAGACTGAAGTCCTAATTGTCTTCTCGATTTATACCTTTCCTTACTATGTTTACCTTATTTTGATAGCTACATTTTATATTTTTTAATCAATTGTTTATTTGAAGTTGGGATTTAATAATGCTTGCTTTATTTTCTTGCATTTTTTTCATTTAATTTGCTCCTAGAAATGTTATTAGGAATTTCAGTTTTCCTTGAGGTTATTAAATATTCTAAAATGTATTACAATTCAACTTTATGTGTTACTTTCTTTATATATATGGACATTCTAAGACCTACAGGGTGACATGGAAAAATAGGTATCATTTTCCCCCTTCTTACGTGTCATCCTTTCGCAGGGGCTGTGCTAATCTTCTCTATATCATTCCAATTTTAGCATATGTGCTGTTGAAGTGAGCACTTTTCCCCCTTTTTAGTCTCAGGTTGAAGTTTTCCAGAGGAACTTCAATTTTAAACAGTTATGTCCCACCCAGTGCAAATTTTTTTTTTTTTGCTTCCCGAAGATTGATTATTGTACATTCAGCACTATATTCCTCACCCTGTCTTCAGAAGAGTCCTACCATCTGTGTGTTCTTTTCCAGAATATTTCCTCCAGGTTGACATCTCAATTTAGAATTTAGTTACGTGATTGAGCTTCACTGTGAACCAGACTGTGATTGTGGTCATAAATTTCTTTTCTCTGGAAGGCTGCCTCTCAAATGTTCATCAGTTAGCAAGTAAAGCTAGTCAGTTCTGTCTAGGTCTTGCTCATTCACCCTGAAAGCAGTATTCTAGAAAGATAAAATGAATTTATACACACATGTTAAGTAGATGTTAGCCTTTTTGAAGTTATAAAAATAATTTTAAAATTCTCTTATTCTTTTATAATGCTTTGTGAGACATATAGTTTCCTTTTCATTTTAAAATTATTTCCTTTGCTTTTTATTTTTCCACATTATAATACTTGAAGATCTATATAATAGGAAGAGAAACAGTTTTATGACTATGAATGTGAACAATTCATCAAGTTCATTTTTTTCTTGAATAACTATACATGCCCATTCAATAAATTATTGTTTGAATTTTTGAGAAGATTCAAAACATTTTAGAATAAATTAAATATAGATAAATTAATGAAAGCAAATATATTTTAATGTTATTTCAAACATTTATTTCAGGGGCGCCTGGGTGGCGCAGTCATTAAGCGTCTGCCTTCGGCTCAGGGTGTGATCCCGGCATTATGGGATCGAGCCCCACATCAGGCTCTTCTGCTATGAGCCTGCTTCTTCCTCTCGCACTCCCCCTGCCTGTGTTCCCTCTCTCGCTAGCTGTCTCTATCTCTGTCAAATAAATAAATAAAATCTTAAAAAAAAAATTATTTCAGCTTCAAAGCTAGATATATTTCTATTTAATCTAGTCTGAGTCCATGATATTTTAATAACTCTTCGTTTATTATGCATTTTCACCGAATAATAGGCAGAAAAACAAGCAAAGAATGAAAACAACTGGTTTTGTACAAATACATGTTTTTAAAATATTGGGCATTCTTTTAAAATTCAGATAATGTTTTAAAACATAGTGAAGCAATACAACCACTAGGCAAGAATGTAAAACTGTCATGAAACAGCTATTCCTAGGATTTTATAAATATTCTCTGAAACTTAGAATTTTATAAATTAAGGAAAATATAAATTTTGTGATATGGCTGAGTAATATAAAATTAATGGATGAAATTGGAGAAATCTACCTTAGGTAGAAAGAAAAACTGCTGGGAATATCTATAATACAGAAGGCTGAGGTTTACAATCTCACAAAAACATTTTTGAAATGTCGGGGCAGGTGCTGATGTAATATTTCATTTACATTACCGGTTTCTTCAGGGTGATCCCTGATCCTGATAATCAAGAATTGACTCTAATTATAAATCCTATCAGAGACACAGCAAAAGGTAACTAGTTTTGATATGATGTTGTGTAGTTAACTGGGTCACCTACTCACAGTTACTGTGTAGGTTAATTGGAAACAACCCAATGGCAATCCCATTGGTTTCCTGGTCTGCTATGAGTGTCCAGGAAAACCTACTATCACATTCTGGAAAAGGGAAAGAGAGGTGAAATTTCTACAGGAGAATTATGATTCTCTGGGTCAGGAGCTGTGGGAGCCACTGTAAATCTGAAAGAGCCTTTTGTCAAGGATCAGAAGCCAACAAAGGCCCTGGGCCAAGCTTTGAGTACACAGAGATTCTGCTCCAGGAGTTGGGAGCAGAATGGGTGGCTCACAATGGCCATAGTGAACACCAGGATCTGGTCTATGGGATTGTAACTGCTGAAGCTGCCAGTTTGGCACTGTTATATTCTGATATCAGGAGGAGAAAGCCCTTCCAACCTTCCTGGCCTTGCAAGACCCATTGCCCGCCAGCTTTGTTTCTTCCCTGCCTTGGTCTGGCAGTTGCAATGGAACACAGGTCTCCAAGTGCTTCCTGTCTCTATGGAAACTGGCAAGCAGCACCAGACTGATGGCCATGCTCCATAGTGGCTGGGCAGAAGGGTGGCACAGAAGGTGGATACCAGGTGTTATACTCTATAAGACAAGCTGAATCCTGAAAGGATGGAGTCAAAGAAAAATAAATTGTATGTGGTCGCTTAGGAAAACAGAATACTTAAAGTTGTTCAGACAAACCTAAAAGCTAGAATGAAATCATGGGAACATTGCTAGAGAATTCCAAATATTTGAAAGAACAGAGGGACATTCCAGGAGTGAAAACATTTTGCACTTAGTTATCAGTCTTAATTTTTCCTCCAATTTCCTTTCTCACATGATAGAGCATTTATTGCACTTCTCTTGAGAATTTAAGCTTGCATTAATAGCATTTGTGCTTTTCAATCCAATAGGCTTTAGTATGCAATATGTGTTTCAGTACACACAACTACTGAGCCACAACTTTCACATTAGAAGGTTATTTGTTTAGAATGCCTTCAGTAATTTGGTGGAAGTAATAGCATGCTGTGTGTGCATTTAGATATATTTTTAGACTCTAAGCAACAAGAATGATCTTGAACTTTCTAAGATTCAGGTTCTTTGTATAAATCCCAAACCTGTTGATGGAACAGATGAAAAGGAAGGGGGAGGGAGGGAAACACAAGGCTGAGAAGAGTTGATGGGAGGACCTAGAGAATAGGAAGCTCCTTTTGTGTATCATTTAGAAATGAATTGCCTATTTCTGTCTTTTCTTATATTTAAGAACCTGTAACAGTACTGTGTATCTACTGATCCATTTGGCACCTGTGCTTTTCATAACCAAAATATGAGAACTTTAATGAGACCAGTATTTTGCATTTAAAATGGGGTTCTTGAGAGGACACAAAAATATTTAAAAACAAGTGAAAGCATTATGTATGCCACTTGACACAGATTCCAGTAACTCTGTTGAATTAAGTAATTTTGTAGACTTCGTTGACAGTTTTCACTTAGTATAAATATGTTCCCAAAGGAAGAATCAAAGTATGTGGCATTGTTTATCTCATGAGAAGTTTATGCTTTCTTATTGAAAAACTGTATCTTAGATTCTCTTCACATCTTGTTTTTATTTGTTCCCCTTCACTGTTGTTAAATCCAGTTCTTCCTTTGAGAAAGTTGTGCTCATTTTCAGGAAGAAAAATAATGAGGGTCCTCAGTTCCTGTTAAATAGCCCACAAAAGTTGATCATTTACCCTGAAAAACCACTGACTGTAACTCCCTCTCAGATGTGCAAGGACTCGCCCTCTGCCTGTCTGTCTAGATATATCTCAGGTGATTATTGCCCTTAGTAAGTAAGCACTCATGCACAGTGTGCACTGATCCACTGTTGTGGCCCACATTTAATCTTTAGTGCAGGACGAGAGATGGAGAAAACCATCACCTTCACTCATCATCCATTCAGGAGATAGCAAGGCTTGAATGATGCTGTTTTTAGAAGCAGAGGCATGTTTTGGGATCAGTGTTCAAACATGCATTTTTGCCTTTCTGCTCTCTTTCAACAATACTGCTGACTTCAAAGATCTCTCTTTTTGCTGCTTTGCTTATTGCTTCTCTACAGTACTGGCACATCACAGCCTGTCAGCAAGGTCGAGGTGGCCATGATCTTAGAATTTGCTTCTCTGTGTACTGTGTGACAGTATGTTGGGTTCTTGGTGGTCAGTCAGTGAGAGCACGCTTGAAATTTGGGAAGCAAGGATGGCTCTTAACTAACTGAGGTCAACAGGAGTCAAGACTCAGTTCAGTTGGTTTTCAATTTGGTAATTCCTGATCCAGACAAGAAAAGGTTTGATCCATTTTTCCCTGAGTATATGAGAAATAGAAACATTGAGGGAATAATGGCAGCTTCTCTGTTTGCTATTTAAAGACAGGGTCAGGAAAGCCATCTTTGCAGACTATTAAATAATTGCTCTTCATTACAGTGTCTTTCACAGCAATAAATTAGCAAATTGTTTCCATATAACTACTGAAACTAGCCTGAATGGTTTTCAGTCCCTGATGCTAGTTAGAAATAAACTTGGCAGCCTAAGGAAACTATCAAGTTCAACAGAGTAGAGGAAAAAAGAGATCGTTTGAAGGACTTTTATTGGAAGAATGATGAATGGGAGGGGAAAAGGACTCCTGGGAAATGATTTGAGGAAAAAGGGGGAAAGGGACTGAAGAGACTCAAAATACAAAGAGAAGAACTTCAAAAATAGAGCTATATTTCATTGGAAAGAGATCATTGGTTTTCAGAAAAAAACCAAAAGCTTCATTTATGCTAAATATGTAGGTAAGAGCCCCAAACAAGAGACATCAAAGGTGGCTTTTCCAGTGGTGTGCTGTAGAAATGATTAACAACTGCCCGTGTGTGAAAAACCACTGACTTGAGCTGTTTGCCAGTCTCCATAGTGAAAAGACTCTCACTGTGGTCCATTTGAAACTAGCAGGGTACATCATTGAGCATAAAGTGAGAAGAGTTACATTCGGTTGACTCTCATGAGCTGGTATGAACCAGCTCTAGTATATTGCAGCTTTTACTTGAATTTCAAATGCTCCTTCACTTATTAAAAATAGATGTAAAAGGTTTAAGTGCATCTTTGAAATCTTTAACTCTAAACTCTATGCTTATTTTATAACAGTTACTCAGTCAGAGTTAAGTTCACTTTCTTTTCCAAACAGTTTTTTGGTTAAGCATGTGAGGTATGAAGACAGAGTGGGAGGGCTCAGAACCTGGCTGCTGCACTTCCTAGCTATGTGACTGTGGGCACATTATTTAAGGTCTCTTTGCATCAGTTCCCACATCTTCAAGGTAGAGATGACAAGGTTGGCATGAAAAATAAATCACTGATAAAAGAAATGTGCTTAGAATAGTGCCTAGAATATTGTGAATGCTCAGATAAATTTAACTGTATTTTTCGTATCTTTATCGTTGGCTTAGTGATTGTGGAAGATGAGATAACAGAAAAGGGTACCATAAAAATGGCTGTTGGGGCGCCTGGGTGGCTCAGTTGGTTGAGCAGCCGACTCTTGGTTTCTGCCCAGGTCATCATCTCAGGGTTGTGAGATCGAGCCCCTCATCAGGCTCCATGCAGGAAGTCCGCTGGAGATTCTCTGCCTCACTGACTCCCTCTGCCCCTCCTGCCATTCTCTCTCTCTCTCTCTCTCTCAAAATAAATAAATAAATCTATAAAATGAATGTTGATGCAAGGGAAATTGGACCAGGAAAGGAAAGTAAAATATTTTCCATCTCAGTGTTCTGTCTACCTAAGAGAGCTTAGGTAGGGATTATTATACTCAATATTCAAGGAAAGTTATTGTCTTGTATGTTTTTCCCCTTCTGGAGCATAAATTTGTCATATCTGTCTTTTTATCCTGTTTTGGGTGCTGACAGTGGTATTGGATGTGTCTGTTCTAGATCACCTCTGTTATATCTTATGTATACTCCTCATGATTTTCAGTTAGAACTTCAAAAAAATGTCTTAAGATAATATACTAATAAGGATTTTATTATTTAAATTTTCCATATTTTTTTTTTGGTAAAGAATTAGTCTCTCCTCCTGCCCCTCTATTTTGACCATGAACAAATGCAGCAGATTTGAGTTACTGTGGTCATTCTCCTGTCACAAGTTCCCCTACAATGTCAGCTACTGCTCTAAGAACATGTTCATTTTGGATAATGAGCACCCACTGGAAGCTCCAACTCACAGTACAAAATGTTAAGCAATGTAACTGATTCAAAGATAAGTAAGATGATCTCATCAACCTGCCCTTTAATTATCTTAGAAGCAACTCAAGGAGACTGATATTTATGCAAATAATAAAAGGGTATAAACACAAGGGGGGGGGAATGATGTACATAGGCTGCCTGGAAAAATAGCTACCTTCTATGATTCCAAAGTGGAAGTTTTGTTTCCTTTACATTTGATCATAAATGTGTTTGATAAGCATAACCCCTCTGAAATCTAGGATGGTGCTGAGTTTAGCCAGAGAAAAGATCCTTTTAAAGGAAGGTCTCAAATGATATGACCAATGCATTTCAGAAATCCTTATAGATGGGGGTAATAAAGAAAGTTATATACCACACCTAGACTGCCTTCTCCCCTGCCTTCACACCATCTCACAAAGTTTCCTGACACTGCAGTCTCCTTATCAAGTTTCTCTTTTTCTGTGCATCTTTCAGATGTTGATTCATACAAGGCAAAGCATATCCCCCAAAATACTTGTTTAATGAATGCATTGAAATGCATTGAAAATGAATCCTTAATTTGGTAACATACTAATTTTGCTAATTGGGAAAATTAGTAACGTCTTTGGAAAGACTCTCTGAAATTGAATTAAATGACAACCTTGAGCCACAAAGAGTTAAAAGAGAAAAGTAGCAGTTAACCTGATGCTCTCTCCAGGTTATAACCAGAAGTAAAAGGCAATTCAAAGCTTGAGAAGAAGTTTGTCTACAAAACTGGCTTTTGAATTGATTTTGGAAACCGCATATCCTAAGGGTATTTAAGATTAGTAGATTCTCCATATGAGTTTGCTCTCTATTGGGAAAAACTAAATTATTTGACTGCAGGGATTTTAGGCTGCAAGTCCCAGGGAACTGAAGTCATAATACTTTAAAGTCAGAATCCACATGGGGAGAAGATGGAGGGAAGTTGTCCTAATCTCCTACCTGAAAGGACAAGGAACAGGTGTGCAAGTGTATATACAGTAACTGGCATGCAGAAGACCCTAACAAATATTTCTTTCTTTCTTCTCCAGGCCAGTAAGGAAAGACTGAAATAATTGTCAAAAGTAAGTTCTGAATAGGATAGGTTATTTGAGGGCAGTTGATATTGACATCCCCTCATATCTGATTTTAATGCTACAACTGAAATTTATGAGGACGTAGTTCAGCTAGGTATGCAACTGAAAATTTCATTGTTAAAATATTTACCCATTTTTTTTTTTATTGCTGTCTAATTCACACTTAAGCAAATAGTGATCGAGTTACTATGACCCAGCAGTCTTTGTGGAAAAATAAGAATAAAATATTGAACTTTCAGAAAAAAACCCAAATGGTTCATTGACTTTGTTTCACCATGGAAAATCACTTAACCTCCCAGTGTCAGTTTATCCATCTGTGAAACGAGAAGGATAATATTTTCTTATGGGGATGTTTTGAAAATTATTTTGCAAATGTAGTGGATGAAATTGTTGCAAGCATCACTGCTCTGTTTCCACTTCTTTAAAGAAGCAGACAATATTATGTATGTACCAGTTGATAGTCAAATTGTCACCTGGGATGAATTATGTATTCTTGTTAGCAGTTGTGTGCTTTTTATTACTTAAAGAATCCCTCCTCTCTCACGTTGTCGAGTTTATGTGTTACATCAATACTTGGGAATCTGAGCAAAATATCTTAAAATCATTCTGAGCTTCATATTTATGAACTGGTAATCTGATATCTCTGGTAATTATTCCTTCTTTCTGTTTCAGTTCATGTTTTCTCTTATATGGTTTTTCGCCTCACCTCACTTCACAAGATTGATAGTTTTCCACGTTTCCCTGCTAGAGGTCACCTTTGAGCTGAAGGCAAAACACATCCCACTCTGGCTCCTGTTGACTTCTAAGTCGACTATCAGAGAATTTATTCCAGACATCTCCTAACCTCAATTTAAAAACTCCACCCTAAAGATTACAGGGAGATATCCTGGGGAGTTGCCATAGTGACTCTAAGAGGTTGGCATTGAGAAGACAAAGCTACTGATATCAGATTTTATACTTGATAGGCTTAATTATATAACATGGTCATGAACCTCTGCGCTTGTGTCATTCAGGTCTGGAAAGAAATTTTCCCCTTCAGGCTCTTCTGTCTCTTATGGTGCCAATCAACAGGCTTCTTGGTAATAAGATCCTTTATGCCAATAGCTCCAGCATAACCTCAAGTGGTGCTTGTGGTAATGATAGAATCATTACAAAACTAAAGAAGAAAAGGGAAATATATTTCATGGGTGTGATTAAGTCATCATAATGTTCTTGCATATGTAAATTATCCTTGACTTAATGAACTACCTTGCTCACATAATAGTATTTTAACCTGGCTCTGGAAAGTCATTTTTTACCCATGTTGATAATTGTTACCAGACTTGGCAGATCTCATCTTCAGATCATCTCACTGAAGTGAAATTTATGTATTATGTTTCCATGTGCATGAATTTTGTTTTAACTACTAGAAGTGTTCTTATTAGGTAAAGCTATTATATGAATTATTTTAATAAATTAGTATGATACTTAGGAAGATAGAATACTTGATTATATTCTAATGATATCCAATTTGACAAGGGTCATTTAAAATATGTGCTTTTTTCTTGATTATAAAAGAAATATATATTCATTGGGGAAAATCAGGAAACTAGAGAAAGGAACAAAAGAGGATATTATCTCTATCTCCTAGGTTAATCTCTTTAAGATTTTGATAGATATTCTACAAGATGAACACTTTTTGAAAAATACTTACATTGTTTTCTCCAACACATTTCATGTTTCTAAAAACAGCTACATCTACAAGAAGCTCTGGTAAAATAGGATTCTTTTTTTTATTTCTTTTATCAGAAATTGAATCTAAAGTTCTAGTATCCATTTTTCATACTTTATTCAGGATTATAAAAGCTACCGCGGAAGTATTTTATCTGCTGCTTTAGAGAGTTCAATTCAGCCAAAATTATTCCAGTGCCTTATTTTCAAAGATGAATAGAGCCACCCTATATAATTAATGCAAGGCCAAAGGAAATTAATGATAATCATGTTACTATTTGAATATAAATCTTCATGTGTGCCTAGGAAGCAAAGAAGGTTTTCTGGAACACATAAGGGAGTATGAAGGAGTCTTAATGGTATGCAAAACTGTTGTCCCCTGATTAAAGATTTTCAATTTTTTTTGTTTTTGTCTTTTTGTAATATATAGTTTTATTGTTGTTTGGTTGGTTTAATTTTTTGGGAGGGTGAGAAGTTAAGTCCAATGTAGCTCTTGGGAAATTAATCATTTTATAACCTTCATTTAATCAACATTTTCTTTAATCCCCTTTTAGGCAGCCAAGGGCAGTTTCCACTAACGCAGAATGTAACCGTTGTTGAAGGTGGAACTGCGATTTTGACCTGCAGGGTTGATCAAAATGATAACACCTCCCTCCAGTGGTCAAATCCAGCTCAACAGACTCTGTACTTTGATGACAAGAAAGGTGAATACATTTTCTTTTAAATGTTTTAATCATATTCTGAAATATCTTAATTATAATGAATTTATTTTTCTGAGATGATTCAAATTATTCGCTTTGATTACCAAACTGCTGCTGCTTGTATTTAAACATGTTAAATATTAAATACTTTAGTTTGCAAGTCATAAACACTAAAGATAACCTATGTCAACTTTTTAATAAAATAAACAGTCTCAATTCTGTTTCAAAAATCGTTTTATGCTTTCTCTTAACCATTATCTTCTCTCTAGATATCATAGTCCTTCATTCTTGTAGTTGCCTTGTATTTAGATTAACTGTTTTTTCCTCACTCCAGGATATATATATATATATATATATATATATACATATTTTATTAACCTTAGCTTAATATATTTAGAAGATGCTGTATGATTTTGGAAAGCTTTGCGATTTTATTCTTATGAATGGGAAGGAAAGTAAGAATTGTAGAAACATTTCCCATAACAAGTTTAAGTAACTTCATGTTTCAAAATAAAGAACTGAAATTTAAAAGATGTATTTACTTCAAGTGGAGTTAGACTTCATTAATTAACTGGGCTCCTAATTGGATGATAGATTTTGATTAAAGTTTTTTTTAGAAAAGTAATGAAATTCATAATATGTAATTCAAGCAAACAACTAAAAGTATACACCGAATTTCCATCCTTCATCCATCATTATAAACATTAGGAGGAAAAGTGAGTTCGTGAACTATAATAAAAATATGGAGCTGTTGCTATAGATAAATTTAAATTATATAGAATATAAATATCTATTTATATATTAGCTATTCAGCACAGTCTTAATATCTGGATTTCTTATGAATCTGTGTAGATACCAGTAAGATAATTTGAAATCAATTCCATTTTAATGGTTAAAGTGTAGTTAAATTAGTCCAATAAATGTGCCCATTTGCCCTAAAATAGGAATTCTGTATTTTTTTATCTTGCTGTAGTTTTCCATCTTTGATGTACTCTAGTTTTAAAATGAAATTTTTATTTAAAATTTTAATATACAGTGAAGGATTGATTAAAAATTTAATTATTGGCTCAAATAATTTTTGAGGTTTTCTTCATAAAAGGTGTTAGAGTTGGTGAAGAGATAAAATCCCTGCCTTCAGAGGACAGACAGTCTAATAGGGGACAGATGATAAACACATGAACAAAATATATTTTAGAATACATTAGTAGGGGTCAAATGTTCCCTATCGCAATAGATAAAAAGATGCATAGATAGTTGATAAATAAGTATGGAAAGAGAGGGAGAGAGAGAGAGGGAGGGAGAGAAGGAGGGAAGGACAGAGAGATTCTAAGAAACTGGCTCAAGTGATTGTGGAGGCTAGCAAGTCTGAAATATGCAAGGCAGGCCAGCCGACTAGAGACCCAGGAAAAAGTCAGTATTGCAGCTCAAGTCTGAAGGCAGTCTGGAGACAAAATCCCTTCTTCCAGGGATCTCAAATGTTTTCTCTTAATGCTTCAACTGATTGAACAAGGCCACAGCAGGGTAATCTGCTTTACTCAAAGTGTACTAACTTAAACTAATCTCATCTAAATATATCTTCACAGCAGTATCCAGACTGGCATATGACCAAATATTGGGGTACTGTGGCCTAATTAATTGGTTGAATTTGCAATTGAGTATCACAGAGGATCAGGCCAGCATTTCTGTAGAATCGTATTACTTAGAAAGAGCTTTTATTTATTGTTTTATTTTGTCCTTTGAAAGACAAGTGCAGCAGGTATCACTAATGGCCACATTGTCATAGAAGCATATGGGAGGATGGGGTTAAAGGTCCCACAATTATATGAGTTTTAAAGTTAGTATGGTGATTTAAACATTGTGACTCAAATATTGGCCAGACTTATAGCCAATGTGGTGACTCCATATTTATGTTTTGATTAGAATGTTTGATGTGTAATCATGTTTAACATGGACTTTTAGTCGTGGTTTTTTTTTTTTTTTGGTACTTTAAGACTATTTTAAAGAGTCTGAAAATGAATTTTGAAATGTTCATCTGCTAAACACTCACTATAGCAGTATTAATATAATTTTATTCCCTATTAATATTATTGATTATTTAATGCTTCTGATTATGGACTTTATTATCCCAGTTAGAAATTTTTAAACATATTTTGTGAGACTATAAAATATCTCTTTTCAATTTGAAAAATATAAGAAATATCTAATGTGATATTTTAAAGCTTTTTTAAAAGAAAGGATATTCAAGAATAAAAATTTGATTTTATGAATTAATTAATTACTTTAAAGTTGTATAAATATAACCGACATAAACTAGCTTGTATTTCAGGTATATTCAATAGAAATGAAAGTTATGTAGCAAAAATGAAGCTTGAAGACTACCTTTGATTTCACTGGTTCATAGTAAAAAATACAAGTTTTATCATGCTAATATTATATTAGCTTTATATTTTGACCTTAATCTTACTAGTGCTTTTGGGATAGTGAAGACAAATCTAAAAAAATGTGCTGGTGTTTACTTTTCTTTGCTTCTTTATGGTATTTGGAGGAGTTTGTTGTTGTTTTTTAAATCAAGTGATCTCTGTTGTTTTCTAAAGAATGAAATCACATTGGGACGCCTGGGTGACTCACTCAGTCCTTTGAGTTTCCTACTCTTGGTTTCAGCTCAGGTCATGATCACAGCCTCCACGGGAGTCTGCTTGAGGTTCCCTCTCTCTCTCTTCATCTGTCTGCCCCCATTGCCCTCTCATTCTCACTCTCTAAAATAAATCAATCAATCTTAAAAAAAAAAAAAAAGAATGAAGTCCCTTTAGTTAAAAAAAAAATACATAAGTCACACACAGAGATTTAACAACCTCTTTTTGCTGTTAGTAGTTATTACAAGTATTTGTCAATAAATACCTAAATGTATATAACCAAATATAAGGTGACATCAATTTTAAGGAAATTTCTCACTTTCCCAATGATGTAAAGCAAGAGAAAATGCTTTGGGGACACAGTCATTTAGAGATGCTCATGGAACAATTAAATAGATGGTTATACTATTTAATTTCTTAATTTGAGTATATGTGTGTATTTAAACTAATACAAAAACATATATTCACTTAGAGATACTGCTTTTCCATCCTGGCATTTAATGAAATAATCTTGCTTAGCAGCACTTTTTTCAAAGTGTAGGATACTATCAATGAGAAATTTGTCCCGAGTAACAACTATGAATTTTTATGACAGCAGAACAATTTTTGTGTTGTTCATTCATCCTGCAGGAGTATAATAATGATCTCTACTATGGAACAACTGATTGTACTGCTTTTTAAGAAGATCTTTGAGAGTCATGTTTACAGTGACATCTACAATTGTGAGGTCAAATCCTCAGGCACAAAAACAAAATCTATACGAAATGTCTTTGCCTCCTTTTTCAGTGATTTCATTAGTTATTCTTTATAGAACATCTAAAACCAGAATTTTTTCAGGGTATTTCAAGCTAGTGTGTCTTAGGATCCTTTTGAAAAAAAAAATAGCAACTTGTAATATAAGATTTGCAAAGACTTGGAAATAAGGCAGCCCCTCTTTCCTGAGGGATAATTATGGTAGGAAAGATCCATCATGTCATATTTGGGATATATAGCAACATATTCCTTCATCTTACTGCTATAAAATAGCAACATCTGATCATACGAATCGCTGTAGTATGCACTTGCTTTAATTTTTTTCTTTACCAATTGTTATAACGGCTTAAGGTTATGTTGAAAAAAGCCAGTGTGTGTGTGTGTGTGTGTGTGTGTGTGTGCGTGTGTGTGTGTGTAGTATAGCCAGTTTGTTTTTGATATTAGACTGCTTCTAACTCTAGCTCTATTATGGTTTTAATAGTCTGTTTCAACAGGGGCGCCTGGATGGTGGGTGGTGCACTGGGTTAAGGTCCAGCTCTTGGTTTCTGCTGAGGTCATGATCTCAGGGCTGTGGGGTCCAGTCCCAAGTCAGGCTCCGTGCTCAGCAGGGAGTCTGCTTGAGATTCTCTCTCTCCCCCACCAGTTCCCCCTCAAATAAATAAATAAATCTTTAAAAATATAGTCTGTTGCAACAGAATAACAGAAAGTTTTGAATAATAATAAAAAAAAAACCTTTCATGAACCTCAATCTAACATGTCTATTCCCTCACAAGTCATTGGCTCAGTTCCTATGTGATGTCTTAGTGGAAGGAATCCTTGACTGTGATGTCCATCAAATGCAAGAGTTTGAAAATGAAAGCATTTTTTTGAAGATGCCACATTCCAGTTCCCCCGCCCCCACATGGTCTTTTTGTGTGCCTTCACCTGCCTTACCTCAAGCCTAAGTCTTATCTTGAGCAAACAAACATGCCATATTGTGCCAGAGCCTAAGTGCAGAAGCTAAGCATGAGTTAGCATGATGAGAGTAACACACACATGCTGTGCCAGTGACAACTGCTCAGGAGAACAATAGAGAAAATAGTGATTGTCTGTGTCACTGATTGCACCAGCTTCTACAGGTGGCTGCTACTTTTAAATAAAGGCTCCATCCTTAATTCTGTTCTTATTTCTGCCTTACACTATATTGCCTCTTGTTTGTGGGAGCTTTCAAAACAGAATCTTTCAAGGGTATAGAGTATCATGGTGTTTTAATTGTGCCTCAAATGCGTTTAAAATGCAGCTGAGGTTGAAAAGCTTTGGGTTGAGCAACTCAATTTTTACAGGAGTTCTGTATCCCTAAGTTTAGGTTTTTGTACTGATATCGCTTATCGAGAAGTGGGGGGAGGAAGGAGAGCAAGTTGCTCAGAAGAATGGAACAGGTGCTTCTCTTTAGCATTGCCACTGCCACTCTGAGTCTCGAGGCATATTCTGAGAAGCCTCTCATGCTATCTGGAGACACAGGTCTTCAAGGGTCCTTCCTGCCTGTGAGGGTTGAACAAATAACTCAGGATGGTGGCCCATTGCTCCAGTTGGAATTGGGAAAACCTTTCTTGTTTACTTGGAATTATCATTAAAGAAAAGCATGCTGTGAGTGGGCAGTTGGTGATCAGCTGAAGGAGAATTAAGCTGAGCCCTTTCCTAGGAGTCTCGATCAGGGAGGTTAAATGTGAATATTCAGGAATCTCTTCTCAAAAGGAGGCAGGTGTCCCGCGGGGACTGTCTAAAGTGAAACTAATATTGTAAGATTTCTCAGTCAGGTAAAATAAAGAGGGAGGCAGTGAATTCGGCAATAAAAATCCGAGCTTTGGCTACCGTGAGCACACTTAATGGGATCCGTAGCTTCCTTAAATGGAGAATTAAGGATCAAATTCTCAAGACAATTTGTCCACGGACATTCAGCTAATGATAGGTAATGAAGAAATTTGAATCCAGGTGTGGCCTCTGCGTTAGTTTTAACTGGAATACCCCTGAGAACAAAGGCATCTGCCACCAGGTCAGATTAAGTATACCACAAGTGGCTTCTGCCATTGATATCAGCAGCTGTCTTTTAGGTAAAGAGCAGCAGTTCCTTTCAAAATATCGAAGACGTACATAGAGCAAGACAGAGAATGCATTATAGTCAGCACTGCCCAAGAGAATTTTCCATGACAATGACATTGTTCTGCATCTGTGCAGAACAAAATTCTGTAGCCAACATATTTAATTTTTTAAAATTGAATTAATGTGAATATTTAAATTTAAGTTAAATAAAAAATAAGATCAAAATTTAGTTTCTCAGTCACACTGGCCACATTTCTAGTACGCAACAGGCACGTGTGGTTACTGTTTTGTCAAACATAGTTCTAGATGCTGATTCACTCCTTAGAAGCCATAATAGACCTTGTCTAATTCCAGCTTTGACTAGTAGAATATGTATTTTCCAACTGAGAAAACCCTAGGTCATTATAAGTACATGTATTGAATATTAAATAAATGACATTTTGCTGTTTAAGTTGCATAGCTTTATTTTTTTTAAAGATTTTATTTATTTATTTATTTGACAGAGAGAGAGAGCACATGCAAGGGGAGCAGCAGGCAGAGGGAGAGGGAGAAGCAGGCTCCCCATAGGGCAGGGAGCTCGACGTGGGGCTCAATCCCTATAACCACTCTATTCCAAATGTTTACCTACTACTATTTATAACAGATGTGGGGAGAATTGTGTGCAGATCCTTAACCGACTGAGCCACCCAGGCTCCCCTAAGTTGCATATCTTTAATGGTGACATTGTAGCATCGGAGACAGGAGTCAGATATAACTTCTTTCCTGCCTCTGACACCAACTAGCAGAGTAAAAAAGGGGCTTATTGACACCTGACCAAATCAGATGTTCCACTATTTGGATCACATTTTTTTGGATTGCATTTTTAACAATTTCCCTGTCTACTTTCTGTGCACCTGAAAACCAAAAATCATTAACTTATAGAGTGAATATTCAGTTACAGTTCCATTTCATTTTTGCATAGTTGCTGTATGAAGACTTTTTCTATAATACTTAAAAACCTGCAAATCTAAATATAAAATAAAAATTAAGAGGATGACATTACTGGTTCTTATGGGTCAGAGGGACCTAGAATAGACATAACTAACTAATTCACTTGTTATGCTTCTCTTCTCTTTCTTTTTATGCAAATCTCACCACATCTGTTATAAATAGTAGTAGATAAGCATTTGGAATAGAGGGGGTATAGGGAGACAGAGAAAACAGGGAGTAGAATTCATTGAAACACCACAGGAATGCTGTGTGGCATTTGGCAATGGAAATAAAAAAAAAATCAATTAGATCATTGCGTCTGTTTCTCTGCAGGTGTGGGGAAAAAAAAACAATTGAAGCAGTACAGTCTGATCACTTAATGCTCAGGAAAAGAACACTTCAATTCCTTCCTATTATTGACAAAAAATACTTTGGACAAACATCACCAAGGGTGCATAGCGTATGCATTCAACAGACATATCTCTATGTGCTTGTATTTGTTTTTATATAAAAATGCAAAATACATAACTTTCTGTGACATTTCTCTTCACAGTGGTTTTGCTTTTTTGAATTACGTTTGAATGAGTCTCAAATATTTCCTGAAGAAAATTTCATTACTGGGGGAATGAAAATAAAATTTTATTAAGGGCATAACCAGAAATCACTGGTGTTAATTATCTAATTATTCTGCCAATAATTTTACATTAATACTGGGGGCAGTGGGACAGAAAGAACATGCATAAGGTGTCCTAGAACAAGGAGTGATAAAGAGAAGAAAAATGAGATGGACCTGAAATGAAGGTACAAGTTTTCCTGGCTCTGTACCAACCAATGCCTCCTGACTGTATCCTTACCCATGACTGGTTTCAATCAATGTGACAGACATTATAATGTTAAAAATTAACTCAGTAAGGCAGGTGTTAAGGTGGCCAATATTATCCTTCTTTTTGCTTTCTTAAAATTGTTTTAAATATTATGTATAAGTTACAATAAAGACATGGAATTAATGATGACAACTTGAAGTTAGACAATACAATTTTTCAATAACTTTCATGTTTTTAATTTCTCATTGTATTCACAGCCATCCTGTATAGTAGGCAGACCCATTTTATATACAAAGAAATTGAGGCATGTAGATTTGAATAACTTGAGTAGTAAATGACAAAACAATGATGAGACTGAGTTTTCTTTCAATGTGCCTAATTCACTTTATGCTGTATTATTCTGGTAAGGACTTCATTTTACAAGCGTTTTGGATTTTGTTTGTTTGCAATTTTCCTGTGAAAATTATCACTTCTTTTTGGTCTTTACTCCAAAGTCACCTTCTCAGCAATAGATCTGAGTACATTTTATTTCATATTTCAACTCCATCATACTACAGTCATTTCATATGTATCAGCAGATTTCCTAGTCAATGCATGCATATTAAATGAGTTTGAATCAAGTTACCATTAAAAAATTATGCTCTTGAGTTAATAAAGAATGAACACACTATATACAGACATACAGGCATAATTAAAGGAACTAGTCAATGTGATGCAGCACCCAGGAGCTAGCCATAGTAGGAAACCATCCCACCCTCAGCCCTGAAAAGTAGACAGAAAGAGCAAAAGCTACAATTGTGGGAAGAGGCTTCTGGTTAGAAGCTCTGACTGGTTGGGAAGGGGGTGCCTGTGGAAATATGTCAGTTGACCTTTCTTTCCTCCTACCTTCTGATTTCTTGACAATACTTGCCATTGTCTGAACCCAAGTGGAAACCACAGGTCAAAGGATTCTGGGTAGTTTACTCTCCCAAGCCAAAGAGCAGGGAGGAGAAAAAAAGATCTAGAAGGATAGGCAGAAAGTAACCAGCACAATTTACATGCATATGCAAAAATTTCTCCCTATCCAATTATTTTCAGTGAAGATAATTTCTACAGAAAACCTTGCATCACTCTATGCTCACAATTACCTTCAGCAGAATTGTTTCTTTTGGGGAGAAAAAGTCACAACACTGTTTCTAAAACATATTAATTTTTCAATGTTATATTCGTCAAAGTTAATATAAATGTTAAACTGAGTGCTAATAGATTTTGTAGAGAAATAATTTCCTTTCATTTAATCTTCTAATGATAAAACCATTATGGGAAATTTTCATTAAGCATCAGCAAAATCGTAAGTTATACATAATATACTTTCTTAATCTGTTTATTTTAGTGTAGTTTAAGTCCAGCAATTTCATGAAATACATAGATAACCATATACACTATAAATTGTATTGGTTATATGGTTTTACTGGTTATATGTTAAGCTATAATGGCATCCGGATTTGGAACTTTGACATTCAAAACCACATATGTATGCCTGAATGTTTTCAGCAAATGTTAATTTTTGGATATCTTAGAATTCAGCATAATTTCTGTATTTGATATTATATTTTAGAGAAATTAAGTTTCACTAATATTACTACTTTTTTGATGCTTTTTATAATGCTTCTTTTTAAAAATAGAAGTGAAACATAACACAAATAAGTCAAGTAATGGTAGGTCTCTGAAAATGAGCAAGTTCTTGAATTAAATGCTCTTAGTTATTGCACATTGCAGTTCACTAACATTTTTTTTTTAGCAAAACCCTACAAAGAGAAAAATATTTGAAATATTTTATTCTACCTTCTGATGATTAGCTTTTGTGTTTATCCAGTCATTCATTGAATAAATATTTGCTAACTATCCAAAGTGCGAGGTTGTTTCCAGTTATTGTAGCTCTTTGATTTTTGAGTAGTCCTTTCCAGGTTGAATAGAGCTGCTTGAAAGAAAACTTGTCCTGGTTAAAATTAGATTCCCTTCATCTTCTAATTATATGTGTTTCTGGGCATGTATTTTATATCAGTATGTTGGTAAGATATACAGAGTCAGTGCATAGTCAGAAATTGTTAAAATGATCTTAAAACAGCTGAGGAAAAACACTTTTTATTGTGGCAATAAAAAGTGGATGATGACTAGAGTCAGCCTAGGTGGATAGTCAACACCATAGCATCATCTCTTTCCATCTCCCAAAGCAATTTAAAAAATGCAAACAATGACCAACCAGGTTTTGGGGACTTATCTTTTGTGATATTAAACAGCCTCAATTTGAAGAATTAATAGTTATTAAAGAAAGCAGGTTTCACGAAGTAAATGTTAATCTACAAATGTCCAAGCATATTTAATATTTAAAAGATTTCCAAGTGACAATTTCAGTTCAATTCTGTGAAATACTGCTGTGTCCCAGGAATTATGCTGGGCATTGGAACTACTAAAATAAATACGACATCAATTTTGACATCAAGTACCAAGTTGTCATGTATCATCTATATATAGGGATGGTGATGATATAGGGGGAAATTATTGGGTCAAGTATTCTACAGGTAGGTAAATGTAATTCTATTTATTTCATAGTAAGCCTCATCGTAGAGGATGTGACATGCTCAAATAATTGGTAAATATGTCTTCCATGAGCCTAAGAAAAAAATAATTTCACTTGAAATACATACGACTGAAAATATACTTTTTTGATTGAAATGAATTTATTTAAAAACAGTCATAAATAAACTATTATGTATTATTTGTCAAATATGTGAAATAACAGTGTACTGCATGGGGACCTGATTTCCTGGTGCATACTGGTATGGTCTCTATGTTGAAGAGCCTTTTAATCAGGATCCCAACACAGACCATGGAGAATGTAAGATATCCTAAAGTTTTTTAAGTAAATTTCAAAATAGCATTGACATTGTAGTCTTAGTACATGTAATAAAATAGTTCTTAGTACATGTATCAAAATACACTATCCATAATGTATAAATTTAATTCTATTTTTAATAACATAATTTTTATTTATACCAATATAATTCTATTTAGATGAAAAATAGTGTTTAAAGTGTTACCATTTAATTTTTAGTGTTTTTACCCATTCTGTGTTTTTCTTAATAATTTATAACGGACTTTGAGACAGTAATATCCCCACCTATAGTGAGTCTACACTATAAAAATAGTGCTAATTTTTTGAGTGTGAAACTGATGAAAACTTAGCTCTAGAACACTAATGTAAAGATTATTCTACTCAAAAACTTGGTCAACTGCATTTTTCTCTTCTAGTTTCAGAATCTCAGTAGGGAGAAATGGACTGGCTTACATTAGAAGCCTCTACTCTGCTTTGCAGTATAACTAGGTGTATGGCCATTGAGCCAGGAAATCACTATAATTTACACCTACTACATTCAATAAATCTCATATTAAACAGGCTCAGTGTGTAGAATCTATGTGGAATATTCTTTTCTCTCAAAAGAATATTTTTTATGAAAATAACTTCAACATGAGGTACAAAACGAATAAGAAACCTCTATTTCAAATATTATAACTTGAATACTCCTAATTACTATAGCCTCTCTTTAATCTCAATGAGCTTTTTTATAAGTAAACTTGGAAGTATTGGTCTAAGTACCAAAATGTAGAAATAAAACACACACATTCATTAATGGTGATACTAATTTAAAAACTATTAAATTATTAGTTTTTTGGTGGAGTCTTTAGGATTTTCTATATGTATAGTATCATGCCATCTGCAAATAGTGAAAGTTTTACTTTTTCTTTACCAAAATTATGTTTTTTTTAATTTATTTTTCTTATCTGATTGCTGCTGCTAGGACATTCAGTACTATGTTGAATAAAAGTTGCAAGAGTGGACATCCTTGTCTTGTTCCTGATCTTAGAGGAAAAGCTCTCAGTTTTTCTCCATTGAGTATGATGTTAGCTATGGATTTTTCATGTAAGGCCTTTATTATGTTGAGGTATGTGCCATATAAACACTCTGTTGATAGGTTTTATCATGAATAAATATTGTACTTTGACAATTTTTTTTTTACATCTACTGATATGATCATGTGGTTTTTATCCTTTTTCTTTTTAATGAGTATGGATCACATTGATTGATTTATGAATATTGAACAATGCTTGCATCCCTGGAATAAATCCCACTTGACCTTGGTGAATGATTTTCTAAATGTATTATTGGATTTGGTTTGCTAATATTCTGTTGAGGATTTTACATCTATGTTCATCAGAGATATTGGTCTGTAGTTCTCTTTTTTTGTTGTGTCTTTGTCTGGTTTTGGTATCAAAGTAGTGCTGGCCTCATAGAATAAGTTTGGAAGCTTTCCTTCCTTTTTCATTTTTTGGAAGACTTTGAGAAGAATAGGCATTACCTCTTCCTTAAATGTTTGGTAGAATTTACTTGTGAAGCCATCTGGTCCTGGACTTTAGTTTGTTGGGAGTTTTTTGATTACTGATTCAATTTCATTGCTAGTAATTGGTCTCTTCAAATTTGCTATTTCTTTCTGATTCAATTTTGGAAGGTTATATGTTTCTAGGAATTTATCCATTTCTTCTAAGTTGTCCAATTTATTGTAGCTAAAAATGTTAATGAATATGATCTACCTTTCAATTTATTCACTTGTGTCTTTTTAAATTAATTTTGGATATTTCCTATATTTATAAAAACTGAGTGTTTTTCGTCCCCCACACCTCTTCAAGTAACATTTCTCCACAATCAAAAAGAATAATACAATGTAGAAACAGCTTTCCCTGAATAAATATTTTTAATGTATTGTTTTATACTGTGTGAGCGTGAAGAGTTATAAATTAGTATAGGCACTCTATTTTCCTTGGTTTATTATTTCTTCAGTCCCAGCAGGCTCTTGTAGCAATCCTTGGAAACAGCAGTAAATGAGCATTTTTGCAGCACTGCGAAGTGTAGGAGGCAGTGTTGTTTTAGTGCCTAAGTGTGGGTGTTCATAAGAATTAAGTCTCCTGGTTTTATGCCTATCTATATTGAGATTAGCGAGTGGGCTGAAGTACAAGTGGAAAGTGGAAAGGGGAAATGCTGAATGATTGGTCTATATGCTCTGTAGTATTCACATTGACTTTTTAGAAAGAATGGTAGTAGTACCAATCTAAACATGCTTTAGTATGTTTCCTTTCAAAGCCCCTTCAAATACATATAGCCCACCTTTCTTTTGATGCTGAAAATTGCATGCCGCAAGACTGAATGGCCTATTTCCTAATTGTGAATTGTGATAAAAACATGTTCTAGGGACCAGTAACTATGCTCTCCTATGAAAATGATAATTGTTTATTATTCACTTTTTTTTTTTTTGGTAGCTTAAAATCCTACCTCATGAACTTTTGCAAACATTTTAGAAGAGTTGGTTGGTTAGAGTTTATAGGCTTCATAGCACAGCTGAGTTTAAATTCCAGTTGCATCATGGATTTCTGTGTGATTATGAACCAACCTTGACCAATTACATAAAGCAATTTCAATTCCAGCCTATATGCCTCTGGAGGTCAATGTGTTGTGAAGAGCCACATGCTGCTTTGTCCAGGTTTGCAGGCTGGAACTCTTTTTAGAGTATTTTTGAGATTTTTGCCATATTGGAAAATCAGATGATGCAACATCAAAAAAAAAAAAAAAAAGTCTGCCATTGAAGTCTTAAGTAATTTCAGTCCAACAGGAATTTGAGATCATAAATACTCTCTTTAGACCAAAAGTGTCTGTGAATGGGTATATATCTAAAAAAGGCCTTTTCATAAAGCAGAAGTATATTTAAATGAC